>NC_060119.1:659787767-660087767 GCF_021461395.2 Schistocerca americana | reverse complement strand
AACAAGTGTATCCAGAATGAATTTTCACTCTGCAGCATAGAGTTTACAGGTTTGACACTTCTTGGCAGATTAAAACTGTGGCAAGCCAGAACTCAAACTTGGGACATTTGTGTTTTGTGGAAAAGTGCTCTACCCACTCAGCTATTCAAGCAAAACTCACAGATTTACTTTTGCCAATACCCCTTTTCTACAATCCACACTTCATATAAGTTCTCCTGCATACCTCTTATGGAAGAAAGGATAATGTGGAGAAATCTCTTGGCCACAGCCTATGGGTTTGCACAAACTACAGCAGAGTGGAAATTCATTCTGGAAGCAATTCTCCCTCACCGTGACTAAGCCACATCTCTGCAACATCCTTTCTTCTGGGAGTCCTCGACCAGCAAGGTATGTGGGAGAACTTCTGTGAAATTTGGAAAGAAGGAGATGAGATCCTGATGGAAATAAAGCTGGGAGAGCAGGACACTGAGTGTTAGGATAGCTCAATAGGTAGAGCGCTTTCCAGTAAAAGACAACGGTCTTGTTCGAATTCCGGTCCGACGCAGTTTTAATCTGCCAGTGAGTTTGAATATGGAAAATAGTCACAAGGGAATCAGAAAAATCTATCTGGGAACACAATGGTCTAGTAACTAAAGATAATGATCGAATAGTCAATGACACCGAACATATAACAGCTCGCTTTAACACTTTCTTAATGCAGCTGATAAATTCAGTATGGTTAGCTCACAAGAAAAAAGACTGCATTGCATGTGCCAATCAGTACCTCAACAATTCAGAGAATTTGAGCTCACTCAAGCTTATTCCAAGGAAGTCAAGAACACGATTAACTCTCGTAAAAGCAAAAATTCTCAGGGCATTAAAAATATTTGCATGTGAAATGTTAAAGTATACACTTATGATTTAACTGTGGTAATCAGATATATATTTAATGTGTCACTTTTACAGTAGTTTCTTTCCTGGCAGATTAACTTATGCCAGTGTTAGATTCCTTTTTAAGGAAAGTACAAGGATCAATATAACTACCGACCCATTTCACTATTAAAGTTCTTTGAAAAAATTTTGGACAAGTCAATGTATTGAATTATTGAGCATATCTGCAAATGTAAGATTCTGAATCTGTCACAATTTGGATTCCAAAAGGGAATGTACTGTCTAACATTTCAATGATTGTGTATTAAATTACTTTAACAACAAGATTTCATCAACTGGGATATATTTGTAACTTGTCTAAAGCATTTGACTGTGCTTTTGAGGTACAATGAGTACATTGTTCACTTCATATTTAACTGATGGGAAGCAGAGGGATATGTTAGACAGTTCATGCAGCACTCATCGTGAATCTTCTTTTGAGTGCCTCCATGTGCTTCAAGTCTGAGACCACTTGTGTAGTTTCTATGTATAAATGATATTCCATTTTACACTAATAAAGCAGAAGTAGTACACTTTGCTGATGAAGTAAGCACCATAATCAAGCTCAGCAGAACAGCAAGGCACTGGACTCGCATTCGGGAGGACGACGGTTCAATCCCGCGTCCGGCCATCCTGATTTAGGTTTTCCGTGATTTCCCTAAATCACTCCAGGCAAATGCCGGGATGGTTCCTCTGAAAGGGCACGGCCACCTTCCTTCCCCATCCTTCCCTAATCCGATGAGACCGATGACCACGCTGTCTGGTCTCCTTCTCCAAACCAACCAACCAACCAGAACAGCAACAACAGAAACAATATGTCACAACTTGGTAATAAATTTAAATCCACTGCAGCTGTCATGAAATTCACATTAAGTGAAAAGTTTGTAATGATATTTCATACAGCTGCTGACAGTCAAATAATACATAATTTTCATAAGCCGAGACAGGGTATACAATGATAAAAATGGTCTTGGTCCCTTGTGGTAGTGTCATTATCCCTTAACAGGAACCAAGTAATGTTGTGAACGTAAAGGGATAGCTACATAAGAAGACTGCAATATAAGGAAGTGGTCAGTGACATATGGATATTTGGATCATGATTAGATAACGAAAATGGTTAAGGTGACCACTTGCGATAAGTGGGAAATCCAAGTTCAAATCCCAGCCCAGGACAAACGTTCATGTAACATTTGACTAACACATCTAAACCCACTGCAGCTGATGTCATGAAATTCGTATTCAGCAAAAATTTTGAATATAAGAAATAGTAGTAAATAAAATATTCAACATGGACTGTCCGATAAAATTTCAGTAAAACTGCTGGGATATCCATTACTTGCTGCTATGATAGTTGGTTCAGAGTTTTCTGGCCATTCTGAGGTGTAGAGATTAGATTAGATTCAGTTTTTGTTCCATAGACCCAAAAAATGAGAAGATTCTCATAGGTGTGGAACATGTCAGAAAGTATAACATAAAACATTTGAATATAATGCTTACTACCCTGATCATTTGTCAGGAGATTGTCGAAATAGGTGAGTACAATGTGGTAAACTGGAGCGGCTAATATTTACAGAATTAACACCCTGCCAGAATGAAACATTGTAATGCAATATTAATAAAATTATCATATACAAAATACCTAACCTTTACTGTTGTGACTAAGAGACTTAACAGTCTCTGTTAAGGTATTCATCTACAGAGTAGAAGGAGTTGCCTACCAAAAAGTCTTTCAAACTCTGTTTAAACTGTGCTTTAACTGAAACCAAGTTTTTAATGGTTGCTAGCAGTTCCTATTGAAAATGTGTGTTCCTGAATATTGGACCCATTTTTGGACCAAGGTAAGTGATTTTAGGTTGTTACATAGATTGTTCTTATTCCTAGTGTTGATGCTATGTATTGAGCTATTGTTTGGAAACAGATGCATTACTTGCAACAAATTTCATTAAGGAATAAATATACTGAAAAGCAGTGGTTAGAATCGAAGTTCCTTAAACAGGCTTCTACATGACGTTCTTGAATTTACACCACAAATGATTCTTATCGCAAGCTTTTGGACATTAAAAACTTTTGCTCTGTTTGACAAATTGCCTCAGAACATGATCCCATAAATAAAATGAAAGTAAGCAAAGTATACAAGTTTTTTTTATATTTATATCTCCTACACCTGACATAATTCTTACTGCAAATACAGACCTGTTTAGGCACTTAAGCAATTCTGTGGTATGCCCTTCCCAACCGAATATATTATCGAGTTGTAAATCCCAGAAATTTAACACTGTCAACCTCTTCAACCTGCATGTCTTTATATGTTATAGACATGCTGGAAGGAAGTCTCTTACAGGTTCTGAACTGCTTATAGTAGGTCTTCTCAAAGTTTAATGAGAGTGAATTAGGTTTAAACCATTTATCAATGTCAGTGAAAATTTGATTAGCAGCTATTTCTAAATCTGTACTTGACTTGCTACTTATTGCAATGTTTGTATCAACTGCAAACAAAACAAACTTAATGTATGGCACTGTTACTGATGAGAGGTCATTAATGTACACAAGAAAAGGCAATGGAACCTTGAGGAACTCCACATGTAATTAATTCCTAGTCAGATGAAGACTGACTGCTTACTTCACAGGTATTTCACAACTACGCCTTTTGTTTCCTGTTAAATACATACCAGTAATATTCTGTGAAACACTGATGATCTGCTTCACATGTGTAAACTGGTGAAATTACTCTAAGCTACTCTGTTTAAGTGCTTGCTATTGGATTCATGGTGTATTCACATGGTGATGAGTGCGGAACCTCTTTCTAATTAAAATTAAAAGCAATGAAAAAAAAGAGAAAATAAATTACGCTTGATACAGTAACTTAATAGATATAGTCAGTACTGTTTGATCTGAAATAATCTGAGCTGGCAAATACTGCCAATTTAGTTAATGTATACCTTGACTTATTTCCTGTTCCTGAAGGCTTCCCTTGTTGATGAGTTTTACATAACATGATGTATGGATGAATTAATGTGTGTGTGTGTGTGTTAAGCTATACGAATATGTTACATTTTATCCTCTGTGACAATTTATTCCTTGATTCAGTTCTGAAGCTCTATGTTGTCCTACTCAAATATACCAGTAATAAGCTGTGAAACTGATGAACTGCTTCACATGTGTAATATAGAAACATTCTGAGAGCACAGAATTTATTGGTGTGTTAGATCAGTATACAACTGATCTAACATGCCAATAAATTCTGTGCGCTCCGCTTCTAAGTGATCTCCTGTAGCTAATTCTGCAGATTTGTAGATTTATTTAATGAAGGAGCTCTCTGGTAGTAGTGAAACTACATTTAGTCACTTGTGTAGCTATAACAACTATACTGTAGAGCAGCCAAAATGGCAACAGAGGGGGGCTAGTTAATTCTTTATTACTAGTCTGTGTCATTTACCAGTCATGACTGGACAGACTGTATCAGGGTTACATATATAAGATTTGGTTACAATTTTATACAACATACAGAAAAATATTCACAGTAAGGGCAGATATAACATATTAAGACAATATTATTGTGTCCATTCACTTTGGTCAATACTGAAAACTTCTCCGAGAGAGATATAGAAGATACACTCCAGGTATCACTTTGGTTGGTGTCTTGTATAACCAAGGGCGGTTTGTGGCATTCGGCATGGCTGGTTTCGACTATTAGTACTTTACTTTCTGATCAGTAAACATACCTGCCAATGTTCTCTGTTAAATTCAAACCTCTCTGCAGTATCTCATTTCAGTGAGAAAATTTTGTACTGTTGAAGCATTATTACTTTTGGATGCATATGCTGAATTTGGTCGCCTCTGTAGTGTTACTTCCAAGTCATAGCCCATGTGCCAGTACAAAGATTCATAACAACACTATGTTCTATGATGACTCACAAGTCCTCCAGAAGAAAGGCACAGCATCTCTACGCAAAACTTGCTGAAATAACTTTCGAAACTTCATCTTTCATACCTAGAAGTCTGGAGCTATGTAATGGACTGTTTACAGTTTTAGTCTACTTGTGCTCACCTGATTCACCTTAACTGTTTGCTCTAGATGTTTTTTCTATAGACTTAAATGAAAAAGCAAATAATAATAATAATAATAATTTAGTAACAGATAATAACTTTTCGTCTTAGAACTCAAACCTTAATTCACAACCACAAATTAAATGTATCATCAGTAAGAATATCGTTTGCATCATGATGATTCATCAGGCTATCTCAAAGATCTACTCCACAAAAATGAGCCTGAAATGCATTCATAGTACTGTAGTACTAAAATTACTTTGTTTTTAATCCCGAGAATTTAAAGGATACGGGCGTACGAAAAGAAATACTATGAATGCGGCTTACAGATTTAACTTCTTAAGAAAACCACTGCGTGGCCTTCGTGGTGCCTGTGAGAAGTAGAGAGATCGAGAATACTATAGGACACGATTTATGACCATCACAAATTCTTGTTAATCGTGACAACAACATTTTAACAGAGTTAAAAGAGCGAGACATTGTGTATTAAATACTTTATGCATTCTGTGACATTCAGAAGAAACAATGGAAACTATTGTTCCCATACATATCGTTAATCCAACAACAACAAGCGATAAGATAAAGTACCTTACCACCAGTTACCTCCAACGTCCACCTCTCACGATCGGCTAATTCTGATGTTTACAAACAGTGGCTAACAACTGGACGCCGGCCCCCTACATGACAGTATCGAGAGCTCGAGACCCGTCAAAGATGTGTCAGTGTGTCACCGCAAGCGATAGAAGCCTGTAGCGGATACGACGGCTGTGTAAAACCAAGTGTGGAACAGGCCTTGGCCCAAGGACGGCTCATTATCATGACTAAGGTCATTTAGGGATGTTGCTGTCGTTTGTAAATTATTTTCTTCCATACAAAATAGTGCTAACACCACGCAGAAAAATTATTCCATTTGTAATTCAACCGGCCGAAGAAACACTGCTGCTTATGAAATATAATTCCTTAAGATTAGTCATGCACTTAAGCATAATAACAAGATTAGTTAATTAGACTTCACGTGTAGTTTTCTCAAATTAGCAGTAGTAATTTGACGGTCTTCAAAATATCTCTTGGCCTCAGTGAAGATGCGTAACAAATGCAGATCTAATCTATAAGTAAATCGAAAAATAACACTCATTCAATTCGCTGAAATAGTGATTATTTTATTCGTCTCCGATATTACCTAACAAATGCATCATTGTTGTCATATGGGATATTTCCAATATTACGAGATCTTTGGTAAGTGATAACGTTGGCTGTCTTTTGTGTTTATTTACAGTTGTGGTAAATATTATGAAAGATTGTGTCGTCTGCTGCGGAGGAGTTCTTATTGTGTTGAATATGGGGATTATTCATTGATTTTGTTTAATTATACTTACTTACGGTGACATGGCGAGTGAGATAAATCACTTTAACGCATGCACTATCATGAGATCTCAGAAGACTCCATTGAAAGCTAACGTGAGTGATTCTCTGTTTTACGGGGAAGTTGTATGTAGGTAACAGCATGAGTATAATTTGGTACAGGTCGAAGATTGAATTTATCTTTCTCAGGTACTCGAATGCCGGGTTTGCGAGGACGTTTTCGGCTTGCAAGGAGACAAAGTACCTCGATTGTTGCATTGTGGTCATACGGTATGTCATTCTTGTCTCCTTCGCCTTCCTTTGAGAGATAATGTCATACAGTGCCCCTTTGATAGACAGCCAACGCCTGTTGGTGAGTATCCTTCACTGTTGTGATTATAAATTCATACTTAGAATACTTAACTATAGTTTCCAATTCACAGGAAATTCCGGAGTCTGGGGCTTAAAGAAGAACTTCGCATTGTTAGAACTGCTGGAACGACTGCAAAATTCACAAGAGCGGGGAAATCTTTCATTTAATACCGATTTACTTGAGAAGGAACGTCAGGTTAGTTAGATTTTTCTGACGTGATTTATTTGTAATTTACCACATACAGGTGTAACAGATTTTTGTTCAGTTCATTTTTTCAGCATATCAACCACAGTCAGTTGTATTCTCATAGTTATTAAATACAGATTTGAATTTTTCAACCACTTAAAATAGGCTAACAATTTTCCAAGCCATTTCTGTACAATTAAAATTATTTTCCACTCCAGTACGCATTTGACCAAGAGAAAATTGAAACAATCCATAAATCAGATTTGCTGAATACGCGCCTTAATTTGAGTAGTAACGCTCATTGTACATGTAGTTTTTTTTTATATAGGAATATAAACTACAGTTGCTACCTGGCAATGCTGAAAGGTGATCACTCAGGGAGCTCAATAACTACAGGCTCCATTTGATTTAAGAAAATCTGAATTACCCAAGTGGCACCACGACTCCTCAGTTACTATAGGCTTTGGGCACTCGTGTGTGACCACCATTATTCCTGATGGTGAAACGTACTCGGCACCTCACTGTGAACACCTTGGTCGTAAGAATAGTCTAGACTTGCCAAAAGCCTCAAGATGTACTGTGTACATCCTAGTGATGAGGTAGATGGCTTGTAATGCTGAACAATCTGCTTCAGCCCAGTTGTATGATGTTTCTTTCTGCAATTATGTTGTCCTATTAGAGAATAGTAACATACGCCCAACAGAAAGACGCCATTACTTTCCACCTCTTTAATGCATATAGCAGCAAAAGTCAAATCTGATATTTACTTATTCCACAAGGGATTGTTTTACAATGGTATAGGATTCGTCGTAATAAAGCTATCTACTTGATAAAGTGAGCAGAGAAAATATTTTCAAGTTTTACTGTAGATGGATATTCCACAGCATTAAGCAACAGTAATACAAAGCATATATAAGAGAACATACTTTAAAATTTTAGGCTAAATGAAATGACACAGGCTGAAATAAGATAGATCCTATGCTAAGAATGCCATCCCATCACCTAGTCTCTGTAATCCATATGTTGACAATAACATTAAAGGCAGAAATTACATTTCAAAACAAATAATGCTACTTTAAATACAATGTTTTTTGCAGATAGTATAGGCTGTACCAGTTTGTGAAAAGGACAGAAGAGTATAATTTAGATATCTTCCATGTCAAAAACTAAAGTGATGGTATTTAGAGATTGTGAACCACTTATGTTCTGTATAATTACTAACAAATTGCGGAGATGTCGAGTCGCAGATTGACACTACAGAAAAACTGTCAAACAAAACTTTCAGTCAAGCAGCTCTTCATCAGAACAGAGAGAAAAAAAAAGCACACACACACACACGACCACCATCTCTGGCTGCCAAGGCAGCATACGATGATAAAATGAGTATACAGCTACAGAAATTCTAGTACTGTATATGTGGCACACTTTAGTGGCATTTCAAAAATATCAGGTAGGCCTAATATACAGTACTTAAATTATAGAACATAATGGCAGTTTGCACTCACCAACATTATTGTATGGACATTTAACTAAAAATCATATTAAAAGGATAAAAAGTGTAAAGATGTTTACATTTCGCTCTGCTACACTTATTTTTATCTGCATTTTAATTTATACTTTTCTGTCTGGATACTTTTACCAGATAGAATTGCACACGTAAAATAAAGCTGCCAAAGACAAGTCTTGTCAGGCTGGCAGTTTTCAGGGCTGCCAAGTGGGATTACTCAAGTTAAGGTAAAAAAGATTCAAGACATGGTGAACCATATCCCTGGCCAGCTTCTCAAAGTTGTTGATATACATTCCATAGTCTTCTCTAGATCTGAACAGGCAGTTTGTGCCTTGCTGGATGAAAAATGACACTTGGTAATCAGCAATACATGAGCAACTTGATATGAAGAGAAATGAAGATACCAGGAAAGAATGATACATATTTAATCTGAAAGAAGAAACAGTGACAAACAAAAGAAACCAGCATGTGATAAGAAAGAGAGAAACCAAAACACTAAAGTCACTTATGAAGTATAAACCAAAACAAGGGAGAAAGAAACTTTGAAGGTCAAAGAAGACAAGGGCAAAGCAAAACACTAGAGTGCGGAGCAAACCAGAGGGGGTTTAATATTTTTTTTTGTTTTTGTTGGTGATAAAATTTTGTGCCACCACCAGGATTTGAACCAAATACCTCCACATTGAGTGC
The DNA here is from genome assembly GCF_021461395.2 of Schistocerca americana. Lineage (NCBI taxonomy): Eukaryota > Metazoa > Arthropoda > Insecta > Orthoptera > Acrididae > Schistocerca > Schistocerca americana. The sequence goes on along the minus strand of NC_060119.1, from coordinate 660,078,717 downwards.
CATTGTACTATTATATATCAGCAGTCTCAACTACTGTGTCATGTTTTCAATGTAGGGTATACTCTTATTTACTTATCACGTGAGGTCAGTAGGTATTCGAGAACCTCATTAACCAACTCTCCATCCTTTTGTCCTGCTTGTGGACATAAGTGTACAAAATTGACTTAGCAGATCTAATTCAAGCTCGCCCAGGAGTTTTAAGTTTACAGAGTGCCCCTAAATAAGGAAGGTTTGTGCTTTAATTTTTCTGCACTAATGTTGCCTGTCCATTTTTCTCTACTACATTTGCTTTTATCTGTACTGTAATGAATACTTTCCTGTCTGGATCTCTTCACCAAACATAACAGTTCTTGTAAGATAAGTTTGCCAAGGAGATTCTGTTAAGCTGTCAGCTTACATTATAAGTTAGTGGGGTTGTCTGAACAAAAGAAATAAGGAGTCAAAACATGGTGAACAGTATCACTGGCCAAATTCTCAAAGATGCTAAGATATGTTCCATAGTCCTCTCCAGATTTTAACAGTCAGTTTGTTTCTTGTTGACTGAAGAGTGACACTAGGTAATCAGGATGTCCCTTACTGGATGAAGAATGACTCTTGGTAATCATGAATAAGTGAGCAGAGTGTTTACTGTTCGGGGATATGCCATCTGGAGGACCCTTGTCACGTATTGAGTTGGGCTGCAAGTATGTAGTAGCCCACTGATATGCAGTTAATGAGAGCTTAAGAAAGTACTGTTAGGAGCTTCAAATTCAATAAATCAATCACCCAGATCCTTACAAGCACAGCAGTTTGTAGGTGGTCCTTATCACATAGGCACCACGTCATCCATAATGTCCATATCAAAACAGATATGCTTTGGGACAACACATGAGACACCTCAGACAGTGGTTGAATATTTTGTGAGAGCTATCAATACAAGAAACCAAATTTCCTTGCCATTGACAGCTATAAAAGGGCATCCATTGATTTCTGTTCTGTTAACAACTAGCAGCTTCATTGTTCCTATTCTTCATATCTAATTGAATCAGCGCTTTCCTAGGCTCACAAGACAAAATAGTAATCACCCCTTTAAAGCGTATGCCGATGGCTTTGGAGCACTGTAGATGATGAAAACTGGTATCAAGAAGTCACATCACTTGCCACCACTGATGTAAATCGTGATGGTTGTGTGTACACTAATAGCCAAAACATTATGGCCACCAGCCTAATAGCTTATCAGGTTTCCGACAGTTTATTGGTAGGTTGGCAGAGGTATGCAGCATTAGATATCTGTGTACAAGTCATTATGTAATTCGTATAAATAATGGACCACTGATTAGCATATGCGGTGATGGCTCCTGATAGTGACCCAGATGGGTTCCATAGTGTTTACATCAGGCAAATTTAGTTCCTAAGACATCAACAAGAGTTCACTATAATACTCCTCAAACCACTGTAGTATGCTCTGGCTCTGAGACACAGACAGTTATACTACTGAAAGATGACATCTCCTTGGCAGACTTTCACAGCCGTCAGTATGTCATCTATTACTACCCTGATAACTTCGTTGTTGAGCACTCGCAAGCACCAAAACACACACACACAGTCAGTTACAACCACAGGTCTCATGCAAATACAGGAAAATGTCTCCCATAGCATTTTACTTCACCCACCACCATACGTCCATGAGGAACTGTACATTTCGAGCCACCATTCAACTCCATTACTGCATTCATGGAGATGACCATGAACATAGTGTAGCAAAAATGTGGTTCACTCAAAGAGCTGACACATTTCCAATGATCGATGGTTGAATCCCAATGGTCACATGCTCACTGCAGTCGTAATTGATGATGTCATTAGGTTGACATGTGAACATGTAGGGGTGTTCTGCTGTGGAGCTCCATATTCAACAAAGTACAATGAACGATGTGCTCTGAAACAATTGTGCTTGCAGCAGCATTGTGCTCTTTTGTTAAAGATGCAACAGATCACCATCTCTCCTACCTTACAGAGCAAACAAGCCTCCGAACCCCAAATTCTGCGCAGAGTCATGGACATCCAACCATTTAGCACCTAGTGGTTGTTTCATTGTCCTTCTACCTCTTTCCACAGATGATCACGACAATAGCAAGTGAACATTCGACCAGCTTCACCATTTTCAAGGTGCTCATTCACAGTCTTTGCATAATAATAACCTACCCTTTGTCAAAGTCACATATCTCAGTGGATTTCCCCATTTGCAGCCCCCTATCTTTGCTAGGCTGATCCCCCATTTATCTGCAGCACCACCAGGCGGCATCCAATTTCATGGTGGGAAATTGTCATAATGTTTTAGCTTATCAGTGTATGTTGTAATCATTTATAGGGAATTGGCAGAGTAACATGTTTCAACATGTTTGAATATGATCATGACTTCTGCATGAATGAAACTGGCAGATTTGTTGGCATATCAACATGGACTATTCATTATGTCAGAAGGTATAGTGTAGTATATGGCATAAGAGCAGTGTTTGTAAAAATATGCTTATGGGCAAGGGCTGTGGACAAGTGTCACCCCTCATGGAGGGCAGTTTGCCTCAAATGCAACAGGAATTGCTGCTGCCAGTAAATGGAGGTCCAACTCAACCATTTCCCAAGCAAGCATTCAGTGGAGATTTGGAGTGAAGTTCCTCACAAAGGGCTATTCTTCACAGTGACACATAAAGCTTTACATCTTCAGTTGTCGAAACAACACAGAAACTGAACTGTGGTAGGTTTTTTACCACACGATTGTACTGAGTCCATCTCATCAGCATTTGTTCTGCTGTCATTTGCTATACAGCCAACTGACTGTGTTACGTGTTAGAAAAATTGGACCATTCTGGAAGTCTGAAAGGTGGCAAAAAGCTGCGTGTGCCCATCCTCAGGGCATGCTGTGTTATGATCTCCACTTGGAAAGTTCCAATGACCTTAGGCACACCCAGTAGCTATCATGTACTCACACCATTCTTCATCCGTAGGAATGCCCTTTTTTTTTTTACTGGAAATAAGCTCACATAAAGATGAAATTCCATTTTGTTCAACATCTCCCACAAGAACGAAAATGCTTAAGTATCAGTGTGGTAGTATTCTGTCGAGGTGTTGATGGTGTACCACTTTCCATTCCCATCAGTGTATGTGGAAACCATTTGTGTGAGAGTAATAGCACCAAGTGGTAGGAAGTAAGATTTTCATGTAATGATAGCTGTTTGCAAAACTGTAGCATGATGTGTCGTAGAATATTACCCCGACTAAATCAAATATGTGATATTGAAAATGTATTAAGAAAGGAATAGCATACATATTCTAGTTGCCTGATGTCATTTTAGTGTGTTCCAGATGTGATAAAAGCTTGAGAAGATTGTGTATTGGTTTTGACACAGTAACATTCTTTAAAGAATGTTATTCAATGAATTGAGAATATTGTGCCAAATATTCATAGCCATACATATTATGTACCTTCTCTGGTTGGAAAGAGAAAACAATAGTGTAGTATTGAGACTGTGAGATGTAACCTGATCCCTTAGACATCAGAGCATCGAGACGAGTGTTAAAAGTGCCCACACTGTATATGAAGTAAAGACATTTGAGCTATCCTTACATGTATTCAATGTTTGCATTATAATAAGAAATTGGCAGGTTCGTTAATTTCATTTTCCTTTACATACATACAATGTACTTTTTTTCAGAGTGTTACTCATTCAGACTTGTATGCATGCAACAGAGCTGGTGTTGCTGTACTGTTCAATCAGAACATTAAGCTAACATACTTGTACTATATTTCACCGTTTTATCTTAAAACTCAACATTAATAAGACCTACTTATACGTGGAATGTATTTCTGAAGTAAAACTATTACATGACTGATCATTTATATGTATTTTTCGGTGTTTATGAGCTGTGTGTTTCATATAAAGTCTTGCTTCTTGCTTTGCAGTTATCAGTTAGTTGTGATGAGAATGAACAACATGTTGCTGTGCTGTACTGCACAATTTGCACCACACACCTCTGTGAAGAATGTGCAGAGCAAACACATGCAACCCGCACTTTGGCAAGACACAAGCGTGTGCCACTTTCTGAGAAACCACCTGAGCATCCAAAATGTCCATCCCACCCATCGCATATTGCTGAGTTTGCATGCCTTGAGCCTGGGTGTCAGGCCATCCCAGGCCCACTTATGTGCTTTATTTGCATAGATTATGGACGCCATAAAGACCACAAGGTGAGTGTGACATCTTCAAATCATCATTTCACTTTAGATAGAGTATTAATTTAGCATGCCACAGCAAGCTGCTGGTTCATGGAAAGTTGTTACGTTTTGGAACTCCTTACTGAAATCTACTTCTTGTGTTGCATTCTTGGATTCCATAAAAATTTCCAGATGTATATTGTAGATAACATTTAGTTTTAAGTAGAGGCACCCTTTGCACGAATTGTATGGTACTCATTATCATTTAATATGCTGTGATAATTAAAGTAACAAAAGAAAACAGCATTGTCATAAAGTGTTTGTAGTACTTTTCAGACCTGGATATCCAACAGAATTTAAACGCTTTGAATTTTCTCACAAACTAGTCTAATGTTGCAGTGATAATTGTGTTGTTTTTATTAGCATAACCTACCACTCTTTCACCTTTGGCAACGTTTGCTAACTTAAAAAAATGCCTAGTTGCACTGCGATTTGGAATCCATGTTAAACGGCGAGTTCCCCTGTAACTGGCTGTTTAAGTCAGTACTAAGGTCAGACAAAAGTAGGAGCACAGATTACTATATGCACAAAATAAGTTGTCACTCAGTGTGGTGACTGGTTGAGGAGTGACTGTAAGGGCATTTCCCATCAGCCACTGCCCCGAGTGTCAACTTAGTTTGCACTTTTAGTAGATGTAGATTTTCTCCTGAAATACAGCATAAGGAAAAGCGTTACATTCAGAAAAGCTCTCCCCCTGAGCCACTTATTATTTTTAATTGTGAGAATAGTGACAAAGACTGGTTATACTCCTACTAGATAATAGCCATGTGTGGCTTTATTTTAATTGCTGCCAAATGAGTGCAATAGATCACGTAAACAATGCTGTGTGCCCTGCCAGTTGGCAATAAGTTAATTAAACTGCCGTTTTTCACAGTTTGTTAGTAGATCCGATATTAAACTGCCGTTTTTCACAGTTTGTTGGTAGATCCGATTTCTTAAGCTTTGTTTAATTACTTTGTTGAGGTAGATCGCTGTCACCCGAGCAATCTGTAAAAGTAGACAGGCTGCTCAAGGGGACGACCTGAACCTCGTCAAAAATTTATGGTGCTAGTTTGGCTAGCGGAGCCAAGCGTCACCAAGGCTCTATATTTTCCTTACTCATTAGTTTAAGGCACGAATTGTACAGATTAAGAGTAGGCAGATATAATGTCCGAGGAAACATGTAGTACTGAGAACCGATGTCACAATAATTAAAATTCGTTGAGATTTCCCATAAATGTAATTGTAATCAAATCCGCATACTTCCTTAGCATAGAGAGTCAAAATAGTACTACTATATTTGCAAAACATCATACACAAATAATTGAGAAATGTGAAATTCCGCGGAGTTCAATGGTGCTGCCATCTAGCGGAAGCACGTATAACTCCTTTCGTCTGGTTCTCCAATATGTAGTTTCCATTGAAGAAAAGACCCATTCCAATCTTCTCGTTGCAATGACCAGCCGCGTGTGTTTAAATAGTTCTAAACATTCTTCAATAGTAGGGTATATACCAGCAAAGATTAATTCTTATAAGAACACTCCAAACAAATAAGCGTTTCAGATGGCAAGTTGGTTGAACCTCGCAATCAGTTTGCGCGTGCTGCTTTCCGTCGTGGGAATTGCGTGATTGCCGTGACAGGACATTAGTTTAGTATTGAGAATCAAACAGATAATCTTAAAGCCTGCCAGAGACACCACAATGTGGAAAATGTATGATATGGAAGTATAGTATTGGTAGTACACGACGAAGACAGACTAACCGCTAAATGTGGCAAGAATAAAGAGGAAGACTTTAGACGATACTTTTTCTACATACCAGTTCAAAAGTTCGGTCTGACAGCATATTGCATACAGAGAACTGAGGAGAAGGATGAAGTGTAGATGAAATAAGAGTAAAACGGAATCACGGTTTCGTCGTATTTCAGGAATGTGTTTCAAATTTGCAGTAACTGCAATAATGATCTTTCCGTACATGAATTATTACTTTTGCAGTGAAAATACCAATTAGAAGCGTCTTGTCAAGTCAGACGATTTCGGAATTTTACTTCACGAACTACAGACGGTGAAACAAGTTTTTGTTAGCCCAAAAGTCCGAACTTGTACCGATTAGAGAGTAGCTATATTCGAGGTGAACCATTGTTTCATTAGCCGAAAATTTAGTGGCAGTGAATGAATAGCCAATATAATGTTACTTTCTGGGAGAATGATTTATAGATGTTTAATTCTACCCTGCCCAGAACTGCGATAATATTTTCGCTCATAATAGTGACGGAATTGTATGTTGTTAACTGGCGAAATATAGTCGCCTCCCGTTAAGCACTGAGTCCCAAGCTGAAATCTTGCGCGAAACATCTTGACCATAGAATTAACTCCCCGTTATTCGAAAATATTTCTGTCTGTGACACTTAGTTCCGACACTGGTAATTGAATTCTTTTATTCGCACGGGTTAATCACTAAGGAATATGCGATCCAAACTGCCCATATAACTTTACAAATTGATAACGAAACAAAACCCCTATTCTCACGATTAGCAGAACAGCTTTCCTTTTTTAAAAAAACTACGAGTGCCCTTCGCCCTGATTTAGTCAAGGGTGTGTTACTTGTAATTTGTGCGTTACACCCAGTCCCAGTTATCAAAAAATCTGATATTGAGTGCTTGGATTTCAGAAAATATACATCTGCACTGTTATTTCGTTACATGTGAACTTCCTTTCCATTGTTGCACATTAAGATGTTATAAATAAAAATTAGTATATGGAATATTATTTTTATTTGATTGGGATGCATATTATCACAGTAACTGAGTGTCAGTTATAGGAAATGCTTAATAATGAGTCCTGTGAAGTGAAGAGTTCTCAGCTGGTATCAGTCACATTAGACACTGAAACCATTCTGTGAAATAAATGTATAACATTACCTTTTATTTTCTTGGGGGCAAAAAAAAAAAAACATAGATGACATGACTGAGAAGAACCTACAGAATGACTTCATTTATTCACGACTAGTTCCAATAATACTCTCGGATTCTAGTCAGTGTAAACCTGTCACTCCATGTGAATGTGACCTGTTGTATGTGGTTCAGACTGATCAGATAATTAAGGAAAGATGCAAAGAACATTAATAACACACTTGACTACTACTACTAAGCAAACCAGCTGTTGCTAAGCACTGCCTCAGATATAATCAGGAAATGAAATTTTGTGGGACACTGTAATTAACCCTTAAAATTTCCATGAGTGTGCTCTTTGCAGCTTTTACACCGCAATTAGTATTACATTTTTATCCTTAGGAAAAATAATTTTTATGTAATTGCTAACTGCATTATAATCAAGAAAACACAGCATGACATTACATGTCTCTGTACAAATAATCTTTTATTTATTCCTTGCCTTCACTATTAACTATCATTGTCATTATAAGGTGCCATATTATTTGTTTCCTTCATGCGTTTTTGTAATTATATCACTTTATTGCACTGATTCACATGAAAAGAAAGTGCAAGAGAACAAATTAGGAAAGGGAGTGCTCGTAAACTCCCACGCCTGTTTATGATTGTGAATAAATTAGTCAACTTCCATCTGCAGCTCATTTTCACATTGCACAAATTTTGTAGCTGTGACACTATGTTTCTTTCTTGTAATATTTCTTACATTTTACACTTTCTCTTTTTATTCTGTTGTTTTTATGCCTGCCACATATGTAACAAATTCCATACTTTGTGAGTACCTTGGTCTGCTCTTTTTTGTGACTAAACTTGGTCAAGAAGGCATAAATATCTTGGGAAGTATTTGAAGTAACACTCATTGATACAAATGTTCTTCCATCAAGCCAAGAACAAGATGTTAAAAAAAGATTCGTCTTCTTTCTTTAGTACCAATGTTGTTGAATTTGAAAGTAATGTTTGCATTTATCCCAGTAATATCAAGGTATCTAGGAAATTGCAAGTGGCCATTTTTTCATAATTCTGGAAGTGCTGTTTGATGAGCACGTATGTTCTAGTGTCTACTCCTTTGGTAAATTTCAGTCCAGATTCACTCTCGATTTCTTAGTCTCTTGACGTATTACATTTGTACTGTGCATTGTTGATAAAAAAAAAACACAGTTTTGTTCTTTTTAGGAACAGTTGCGGCCATACAAAAATCCTCTTGAAATCCAAAGAGGCATGATTATTTAATTTTATTTAATTTATTTTAATTTTATTCATGATTCCCGAGGTAGTCAGTCCTTTGCTGAGGGGATTTTCAGCCAGATGGCAGTTACTGTAGTAATTATCAGTTGTACAATTTCTGATTGTTTTCTCAGTTGGTATCACTGATGTTTGTACAGTGGCATCAAGCTCGTTAGACTTCACTTAGGGCCCTGGCACCTGCTTGTTACAGTAAATTTCAAAGTTTAGAGTATAAAATGTTCTGGCATCACACAAGGCATAAATCTTGATCCCATATTTTGCAGGCTTATTAGGGCTGTACTGAGTGATCAAGACACTTGTCAACAAATTCTTGACCTGAGCCTCAAATAGGTGCTAGTTTATCGCTTTGTTTTCTCTCATTCTGGTTGCCCAGGTATTAAACATAAGTGCTCGAAGCAGAAAGTGAAAGGTGTATAGTTGAAGAGAGCTCACTAAACAATCATTCGTGTGCTATCTGAATCTAACAGTTCTCAGCAACTTGTGTGTCCTTCTTTTTTATATGTATTAGATATAGTGCACAAAAATAGCCTTTATCTCTGGTTTTGTGGTGTCTGCAGTATTGTTCTCTGAAATACTGAACCTCAGTTCTTTTACTGTTTTGAATGGGTCAGTTTGTATTTTCCACAATGTTGTCATCATCTCATCAATAAGAAATGGGTGAAACACGTCAATTTCTTTTTCTGTAATTTTAGCACTTCTTTTGGACCTGGAAAAACTTTTAGGATATTCTTGAATTTGATTTTAGAAGAAGGAGGAAGTGGTCCATACATCCAAAGAGGATTTTCTTCTTTTCCTATGTAAGAATGGTAATCATCTGCTTGTTGTCACTCCTTTCCAGCCATGTGGACATCTGTTCCCTCTGTTGATTGTTCAGTCACTACTGTGTTTTTTGGTCTTCAATTACTTCCTCTTCCAATTCAAATTCACATGAATCCAACAATTCTGATAATTCTTCTTCTGAAAATTCTTGTAATACTTCCTCATAGTCTTCATGATGTACCATTTCACAGTGTCTCTAAAATGCCTATTTTTCCTCCATTTCCACACTATTATGAGACTTAATGAAACCTGTTTGTAAAAGTACCAGAACATATTGTTGCAAAATTATATCAGATATTTTTAAAATAATGAAAATTGATATGAGAACTTTGATACAGTATGAATATTCATTACATACTAAAATAAAGGAAAAGCTATTCAGAATCATGCAACACCCAGAATTGTCTTGGTCTTGAATGTATCAATCAGCTACTTCAACAAGACCATGACTTCCTAAAATCATGCACACCCAGTATTATCCTGGTCTTGAGTTTATCAGTCAGGCCATGACTTCCTAAAAACATACAACCTGAAATGAAATCCATCTGTCCGAGGTTTTGGCCACCATACCTAAAATAACTTTTTGTCGCCCTCCCAATCTCCGCAATACCCTTGCCAGATCCTATGCTCCTTCTGTGCCCATCTCCCTACCCTATGGCTCCTACTCCTTTGACTGTCCTTGCTGCTAGACTTGCCCTATGCACCCTTCTACCACCACGTATTCCAAACCTGTAACTGGCAAAACATATACTATCAAAGGGAGAGGCACCTGTGAAACGACATGTCATATACCAGCTGTTATGTAAATGCTGTTCAGTCTTTTGCATAAGTATGACTACCACCAAATTATCAGTAGGGATGAATGGGCGTAGGCGTAGGGTGCACATTGGCAACAGGCAATATCGTGTTGCAGAGCATGCTCTACAATGTGACAATCATGACCATGGTGCCTGTTTCACCACACGTGCCATCTGGATTCTTCCTCCACACACCAGTTTCTCAGAACTCCACAGGTGGGAACCAGCACTACAACATGTCCTTGATTCTCGCCACCCATCTGACCTTCATTTATGATAATTCCTTCCATCTCAGCATTTGTTGACAGTAACTACTCCTTTCTTTACTCCATTTTAGTTTTCAACATTTTTCATTTTCTGACTTGTCTATTTTTCAGTGACTGCCCTCCCACCTCTGTTACATACAATGCATTTAGCTTTTCTCTCTTATTAACTTGTCCACGATGTTTTAGTAGTAATCTTTGTCGTACATATTACACAGTCTTCTACCTTTAAGCTCTCAGGTTTTCAAATCTTTTCTGGTGCAGTCCCCAACAATCAGTCTTTCCTTCTCATCCCATCCGGTAAGTCTCCCCTACCTAGGATTCAGGGTGACTTTTCTGAAATGTACCCCTTTCCCTCTCCCTTCCCATTCAACTCTTCTGCCAGAAGAAGGAGCCACTGACTCCGAAAGCCTGTAAACATTAAATACTTGTGTGTGTGTGTGTGTGTGTGTGTGTGTGTGTGTGTGTGTGTGTGTGTGTGTTTTCCCCTGCCGCCAGTTGGTGAGTGGATTTTTTTTATCTATCCATTTCTATTATATTATCAATAACTGATTATTTTCGTTGCCATAAAATAAAAGAAAGATTGCCTTGAAGCAAAAGAAACTTGCAAGTATAGAAAATACTTACATCACAAGGCACACGGCAGCAAACACACCACAAACACAACAGTCACATTCCTAACAAGAATAGAGACCAAACTGCTGTAAGAATTAATTGTACAAATGTAGTAAGTGATAACACATGTTATGAATAAAAAAATCATATTTGGACGTGCACTCAACTCTAACACTATCTGTGAGACTAACAAAAAACTAAGTCCTATGGTTAACTGCTAGGCGCACTCACCAAAGGGCTAAGGAGCTCACTGAAATAAAGATGTTAGAAGACCTAAAAAACTCTGGATGTCACATTAAACACCTTTCACCTGTCTATTTTCCAACCTTATTTTGTTTGGCAACCAGTTTCAACATTTTAATACATCATCTTCATGCCGCAGATTGATGTGTAGGAAGATTCCACCTCGGTTGTGATGAATGCAGGGGCCAGCAATACCGGTATTAGTAGATTTTTGTTATAGCAATCACTTCAACCCTCTTCTGCGGACTGTTAGATTGGTTGATCACAGCCGAGGTAGAATTTTCCTACACATCTGCTGGGGGCCTAAAGATGGCATAGTAAATTGCTGAAACTGGTTTTATATTACATTTAATTGAAAAATTCAAGATAATTATGGAATCTAATATATGAAATTGGTGAAAATAATTAATATTTTATTTTAATTTAAAATATAAAGTACGTGACTAGATTACAAGATTTTCAGAAGGTGAGCATAAAGTAAAACGTCCTCCCCCTCTCACCCCTCCTGGTATTGCGAGGGTTAGACAACATATACTGAAGAAGCATACCCATTTTGCCATTAAAAAATTTGTGCTTTATAAAGCACAAAGCATTTATATTCTAGATAACATTGTCTACAATGGTACAGCCACAGACACAGAATCTGAAAATGCTGATTGGGGAAAATCAGGCAGTGTTGTGGTGAGTTTGTTATTGTCACATCTCAATAAAGATCATACCATTTATTCATACAGTTTGTATTCGAGCCCTGATTTGTTCCTATGTCTCCATGAGAAATGTAAGAATGCCAAGGGAGTAGTACTCATATACTGGAAACATTCACCACAACTGCCCAACAAACTGAAAAATGGGGAAACACAATTCAAGTCATATGGAACACTGTTAGCACTAAAATGGATAGAGAACAATGAAGTCTGGATGCTTTGCACTATAAATTGACCAGATCTAGTTGACAGTATATGTATATATATATATATATCACTGATCATATATATCACTGATCATTTTTAGCCGCTTCCCACAGGTTTTAACGCCATTATTTCTTCGTCAGACAATTGTTAGCCTCATTTTCATAATCTGCCACCACAATACCACTCCTTTTAATATACTACACGCAGTTTTTTCGAAATTTTCCCGAATTTCCCTGTCCTTTTACGTGTTTTGGCGGCAACACAACCACCTAACCTTTATGCACATCGTTGTCTACCAACCCAAGTCCAACATAGCCCAGCTGTAACCAACACCTTTTCGCCTTTTTTCATTCTCCAGTTATTTTCCGGTTCACCTTTATCTCTCCCCATATATTTTTATTTTTATTTTCATTTCACCTCATGTTACACTTTCCACCTTCTAATACCATGTCACCCTCACAACACCCCCACAACGACCCCATTAAGTTTTATTTACATTCCCTCCGCAAACATGCCTTCGCCCTAGCCAGATTACGCTCCCATATTCTATTTTCTCAGGCCTGTCTGACATTTGGCATCACCCCCAAAGGCCTCACACTTAAAGTTCCCATCTCTGGCTGCAACCCTTTCAGTCCCTATACCAGTTCCAAACTGAACAATCCATTGCCCTCACCCACCTAATCCTTCACCTACACATCAACTCAGCCAATGAACACACCCGTCAACTCCTATCCTTAATAAAAGTCCTTAATCTTTCCTCTCCCACATCCACACCGGCTGTTCAGAGCATCCTCCTACAGGCCAACCGTAAGTTAGAACAGCATGCCACCCTCCACCTCAAAAAACTATCCAATCTCCTGGTTTCCCACCTCCGGAAAGGCAACTCACTCACCCTTCACAACCTTTCCAGCAAACCTCAACCTCCTCTCATTGCACACAAACCCAGTCTCTCCCATCTACTCAATCTCCCACTTCCAGCTCCACTCCCTCCAAAACCTCAAAATTCCAAGCAACACAATCTGGAACCACAACACCCTAATTCAGTAGTTAACCTTTCCTCCAAACCTCTCTCCCAATCCAAAACCTCTGTCCTATCCAAAGGCCTCACCTTCAGCCCCACTCCCAGATTCAACCAAACAGCCCTCGTCAAAGATTTACTGTCCTACATCCGTACTCTCTGCTGGAAGTATCACTTTGCCACGAAGAAAAATGATCCTAAACCTACTCCTAATGATCCGACTCCTCAAGACACCATCCAAATTGAACCCTGCCTGGAACAGTTCCGTCCTCCGTCACAGCGGGACCCACCTCCTCTTCCTCAAAAGAATTTCTGACTTCCAGCCTTGTATCTCAATCCTTCTTAAAAAACCTTAATCCTACACCCAACATCACCACTGCTGAAGCCCAGGCTATCCGTGATCTGAAGGCTGACCGATCCATCGTCATTCTTCCGGCGGACAAGGGTTCCACGACCGTGGTACTTGATCGTCGGGAGTATGTGGCTGAGGGACTGCGTCAGCTTTCAGACAACACCACATACAAAGTTTGCCAAGGTAACCCCATTCCCGATGTCCAGGCGGAGCTTCAAGGAATCCTCAGAACCTTAGGCCCCCTGCAAAACCTTTCACCTGACTCCATCAACCTCCTGACCCCACCAACACCCCGCACCCCTACGTTCTACCTTCTTCCTAAAATCCACAAACCCAATCATCCCGGCCGCCCCATTGTAGCTGGTTACCAAGCCCCCACAGAACGTATCTCTGCCTACGTAGATCAACACCTTCAACCCATTACATGCAGTCTCCCATCCTTCATCAAAGACACCAACCACTTCCTTGAACGCCTGGAATCCTTACCCAATCTGTTACCCCTGGAAACCATCCTTGTAACCATTGATGCCACGTCCTTATACACAAATATTCCACACGTCCAGGGCCTCGCTGCGATGGAGCATTTCCTTTCACGCCGATCACCTGCCACCCAACCTAAAACCTCTTTCCTCATTACCTTAGCCAGCTTCATCCTGACCCACAACTTCTTCACTTTTGAAGGCCAGACATACCAACAATTAAAGGGAACAGCCATGGGTACCAGGATGGCCCCCTCGTACGCCAACCTATTCATGGGTCACTTAGAGGAAGCCTTCTTGGTTACCCAACTCTGCCAACCCAAAGTTTGGTACAGATTTATTGATGACATCTTCATGATCTGGACTCACAGTGAAGAAGAACTCCAGAATTTCCTCTCCAGCCTCAACTCCTTTGGTTCCATCAGATTCACCTGGTCCTACTCCAAATCCCATGCCACTTTCCTTGACGTTGACCTCCACCTGCCCAAAGGCCAACTTCACACGTCCGTCCACATCAAACCCACCAACAAGCAACAGTACCTCCATTATGACAGCTGCCACCCATTCCACATCAAACGGTCCCTTTCCTACAGCCTAGGTCTTCGTGGCAAACGAATCTGCTCCAGTCCGGAATCCCTGAATCATTACACCAACAACCTGAAAACAGCTTTCGGATCCCGCAACTACCCTCCCGACCTGGTACAGAAGCAAATAACCAGAGCCACTTCCTCGTCCCCTCGAACCCAGAATCCCCCACAGAAGAACCACAAAAGTGCCCCACTTGTGACAGTATACTTTCCGGGACTGGACCAGACTCTGAATGTGGCTCTCCAGCAGGGATACGACTTCCTCAAATCCTGCCCTGAAATGAGATCCATCCTTCATGAAATCCTCCCCACTCCCCCAAGAGTGTCTTTCCGCCGTCCACCTAACCTTCGTAACCTGTTAGTTCATCCCTATGAAATCCCCAAACCACCTTCCCTACCCTCTGGCTCCTATCCTTGTAACCGCCCCCGATGCAAAACCTGTCCCATGCACCCTCCCACCACCACCTACTCCAGTCCTGTAACCCGGAAGTTGTACATGATCAAAGGCAGAGCCACGTGTGAAAGCACCCACGTGATTTACCAACTGACCTGCCTACACTGTGATGCATTCTATGTGGGAATGACCAGCAACAAACTGTCCATTCGCATGAATGGACACAGGCAGACAGTGTTTGTTGGTAATGAGGATCACTCTGTGGCTAAACATGCCTTGGTGCACAGCCAGCACATCTTGGCACAGTGTTACACCGTCTGGGTTATCTGGATACTTCCCACCAACACCAACCTATCCGAACTCCGGAGATGGGAACTTGCCCTTCAGTATATCCTCTCTTCTCGTTATCCTCCAGGCCTCAATCTCCGCTAATTTCAAGTTGCCGCCACTCATACCTCACCTGTCTTTCAGCAACTTCTTTGCGTCTACACTTCTGCCTCGACTGACATCTCTACCCAAACTCTTTGTCTTTAAATATGTCTGCTTGTGTCTGTATGTGTGGATGGATATGTGTGTGTGTGCGAGTGTATACCTGTCCTTTTTTCCCCCTAAGGTAAGTCTTTCCGCTCCCGGGATTGGAATGACTCCTTACCCTCACCCTTAAAACCCACTTCCTTCCGTCTTTCCCTCTCCTTCCCTCTTTCCTGATGAGGCAACAGTTTGTTGCGAAAGCTTGAATTTTGTGTGTATGTTTGTGTTTGTTTGTGTGTCTAACAACCTGCCAGCACTTTCGTTCGGTAAGTCACCTCATCTTTGTTTTTTTTATATATATATATATATATATATATATATATATATATATATATATATATATATATATATATATATATATATATATATATATGGGAGGGTGCATGGGACAGGTTTTACACCGGGGGTGGTTACAAGGATAGCACCCGTTGAATTATTGTAGCTAACTACACAAGTGGATTTAGTTCATTTTGGCCTGTTTTATTTTTCCCTTTATATATATATATATATATATATATATATATATATATATATATATATATAAAAAACAAAGATGAGGTGACTTACCGAACGAAAGCGCTGGCAGGTTGTTAGACACACAAACATACACACAAAATTCAAGCTTTCGCAACAAACTGTTGCCTCATCAGGAAAGAGGGAAGGAGAGGGAAAGACGGAAGGAAGTGGGTTTTAAGGGTGAGGGTAAGGAGTCATTCCAATCCCGGGAGCGGAAAGACTTACCTTAGGGGGGAAAAAGGACGGGTATACACTCGCACACACACACATATACAGACACAAGCAGACATATTTAAAGACAGTTTGGGCAGAGATGTCAGTCGAGGCGGAAGTGCAGAGGCAAAGATGTTGTTGAATGACAGGTGAGGTATGAGTGGCGGCAACTTGAAATTAGCGGAGATCGAGGCCTGGTGGGTAACGGGAAGAGAGGATATATTGAAGAGCAAGTTCCCATCTCCGGAGTTCGGATAGGTTGGTGTTGGTGGGAAGTATCCAGATAGCCCGGACGGTGTAACACTGTGCCAGATGTGCTGGCCGTGCACCAAGGCATGTTTAGCCACAGGGTGATCGTCATTACCAACAAACACTGTCTGCCTGTGTCCATTCATGCGAATGGACAGTTTGTTGCTGGTCATTCCCACATAGAATGCATCACAGTGTAGGCAGGTCAGTTGGTAAATCACGTGGGTGCTTTCACACGTGGCTCTGCCTTTGTTCGTGTACACCTTCCGGGTTACAGGACTGGAGTAGGTGGTGGTGGGGGGGTGCATGGGACAGGTTTTACACCGGGGGTGGTTACAAGGATAGGAGCCAGAGGGTAGGGAAGGTGGTTTGGGGATTTCATAGGGATGAACTAACCGGTTACGAAGGTTAGGTGGATGGCGGAAAGACACTCTTGGTAGAGTGGGGAGGATTTCATGAAGGATGGATCTCGTTTCAGGGCAGGATTTGAGGAAGTTGTATCCCTGCTGGAGAGCCACATTCAGAGTCTGGTCCAGTCCCGGAAAGTATCCTGTCACAAGTGGGGCACTTTTGTGGTTCTTCTGTGGGAGGTTCTGGGTTTGAGGGGATGAGGAAACGAATCTGCTCCAGTCCGGAATCTCTGAACCATTACACCAACAACCCGACAATAGCTTTCGCATCCCGTAACTACCCTCCCGACCTGGCACAGAAGCAAATAACCAGAGCCACTTCCTGTACCATAAATGAAGATGGGAAACCAAACAGTACTGAGTGTGATGAACTGAAAGAGAGCACTGCAACAGCATTTACGTAGCTTATGAATTCAAATACCAAATTTGGTTTATTGCGTACTATGCCCCATCAGAACAAATAGTCCTGTCACATAAAAGCCACGTATAACACTACCGTCTGCTACTGCTATACCATAACCTCGAAGCTGGAAACAGGTTGTGAAATAAAACTATTTTGTTAAAGCAATTATGGTATACAGCAACAGAGCAGTGTTACCCCCTGAGAGGAATTTTGTTATGTTGACAGTGTTGTACCTTACGGAGGTGGCTTATCGGAAATTGATTTTTCCCACGTGGAATGTTTCCCCCTCTCTCTCTCTCTCTCTCTCTCTCTCTCTCTCTCTATATATATATATATATATATATATATATAAGGGAAAAATAAAACAGGCCAAAATGAACTAAATCCACTTGTGTAGTTAGCTACAATAATTCAACGGGTGCTGTCAATAAGACAGACATTATGTTGAATTCTGTACAGTGCATTCAAAAGACAGTCAATTAGTACAAGAAATTATTCTTTCATTTGTCTGACTTGTGTGTACTGAATACAAAAAGAATTTTTGAAATACACAAGCAGCAGAAGATACCAGTGGGGAAATTCCACTTGGAATTAATCTACCTGATGCTTGATAAATTTCATGGACAAACTTGTAAAACTGAGATCTCGTGGACACCAAAAGAAGAAACTCCAGTTTCATTGCAAAATAAAGGAGGAGATTACTTATGGTTCCTTGAAGCAATGGAAAAAGGAGAGCAGCAGAGATGATGTGTAGTGTACCCTGCTGATTCATGTTGAAAAATTACACATATAAGATGAAAATAGTGTGATGTAGCTCATTGCACACACTAAGGAAACATTAGGTTGTTTCAGTAGCTGTGTCTTTTTAAAGGAAAGGAAAATACAAATTATAAAAAGAAAAAAAATCGTGGGTTTTAACTCAGCCAGTAGCAGTCCAAAGCCTGGACCATAAATGAAGATGGGAAACCAAACAGTACTGAGTGTGATGAACTAAAAGAGAAAACAGTGAGCAGAAAGCAGGTAGATGCTCACTGTTGTTTTTTTTTATGTGGAACCAAATATAGACATTAATTAGAAACAAACCAATTGGCTTTTCACAACATGAGTTACACAAATGTTTTTCTTGCTTAATTCTGTGTCTGGCTATATAAGACACTTTGGTTTTAAACTTCAGTAATAATTTTTTATTTACAGTATGATTACAGTGAGAGTTATGTGCATTTTGTGTCTTCACCATAAACTGCTCACTTTAAAACTATGTATCCTGAAACATGTTTGTCTCACATTAATGAAATTTTAATAGGTTATAGGAACATATATTGACAGCATAAATCTCAAGTTACAGAATGTTTCAATCACAAATAGAAACGTAGATATCATTTTACTTAAGTAACTTTTCTCAACGCAGGATAAACTTATGACAGAAATTGTGAAGCTCTCTTTCATGATTATCACAAACTGCAACCACTGTGATTGTGCAGTGTAATATTGATTTCATAAAGAGTATTATTGAAGAGTGCACCATGCTGGAACATGTGATTTGCCAGTGGCCATAGTCTGCAGCAGTCATGAGGCTGAGTCAGCCATCCACCAGTCAGGCTCACAATACATTCGCCTCTGTCAACCACCTGGACAGGCAAGACACTCAGCCAGACTTTATTAGTCGCTATATTTCCATCTTTTTAGAGATGGTTGCGGGACTCGTCTGTTTGATACAGGATGTCAAATTAAACACTTTTCAGCCTTCTAGTTTCCACCTTATTTTATTTGGCAACCAGTTTCAGCATTTTACTATGCCATCTTTAGGTCCCCAACAGACGTGTAGGAAAATTCTACCTCGGTTGTGATCAACCAATCTAACAGTCCGCAGATGAGGGTTGAAGTGATTGCTATAATAAAAATCTTCTAATACCGGTATTACTAGCCCCTGCATTGATCACAACCGAGGTGCAATCTTCCTACACATCAGTCAGGGGCATGAAGGTGATGTAGTAAAATGCTGAAACTGGTTGCCAAGTAAAATAAGGTTGGAAAGTAGACAGCTGAAAGGTGTTTAATTTGACATCCAGAGTTTTTTTATTTCTTCTAACATCTTTATTTCAGTGGACTCCTTAACCCTTCGGTGAGTGCGCTTAGCAGTTATCCGTAGGACTTAGTTTTCTGTTAGTCTCACAGATAGTGTTATAGTTGAGTGCACATCCAAGTACGATTTTGTTATTCATAACATATGTTATTACTTACTGTATTTGTACAATTAATACAGGTGAAAGCTGTAGTGTTTTCCAGTATCACAAAGAAGAGCAGCTAATGACAGCATTGACAGCAATGTTGTTTAGCATCAAGTTTTCTTGCTGGTGAGAATGTTTACCTGCTCCCGTGCCCAGGCGTAGATGTATGCCCTTAGCTGTCAAGCCATCCTACCTGCTGGGCATAAGTGAATGCCCGTAGCCATCACGATGTTCTATCAGCTGATTGTAGGTGTACAGCTGTAGCCATCTGTGTGCTCTCTTTGCCAGGCATACATGTAAACAAAGCTTGGAATTCAGCACTCAGTTTATTAAGATGTCACTGGCCATTTCCTCCAACAAATCTGAAAAGTGAAGAGAGAATATGTGTTTCATGGAGTAACAGTGCAGGCTCTGAACAAACAAGCATCAAAGGAAATTGTTAGCACTGGGAGCTGAACTTAGCTATGTATAGCAATGAAATGCCAACAATGTAGTCTAGTTGGAATACAGGCACTGAGTATGTATAGCATATCACAACACCTGAAGAAAATGATTGGGTTGGTCATCACAATATTGAATCTAGAAATGGTATTAATAACTTGACTGAACGCCTGAAACACACCATTAATCAGCCATGCTGAGAAAACCTGAGATAATATTTAGTGTGTGTTAAATAATATACAAGCTGTGATCCACAGCAAGATCGGTAACACAAAGCAGATACTGATAAATCTGGTTCATCATATATGTGCTCTAAACACTTTAATTCTAGTAACAGCAACATAAAGCTTGAGATAGGGATTTACTTTCCAGCATCTGCTTGGGTCATGACTTGTGCTGAATCTTAGTTCTGTGTATACTATCCAGATTCACATTTAGTCTTTTTTCTTCCCCCCCCCCCCTCCCCCGCCCCCCCTCCCCCCTAAATACTGAGACAGTACCTTTGAAAAGGACATGGTCAGTTTCCTTCCCCATTCCGAGCTCGAGCTCTGTTTTTTGTGATCTCTCTTCCTTCCTTCGTACGTACTTAATTTTGTGTTCCTATCTCTTTGTCTACTTTTCTTTTTATCATCTATAAACTTTCTTTTCCCTTTTATTCATATCTTCATATTTTATCTATATGTTTACAACATGTTTCAGTACTACTAAACACATCACTATCACTAGAATGAAATTTTCACTCTACAGCGGAGTGTGTGCTAATATGAAACTTCCTGGCAGATTAAAACTGTGTGCCGGACCGAGACTCGAACTCTGGACCTTTGCCTTTCGCGGGCAAGTGCTCTACCGACTGAGCTACCCAAGCACGACTCACGCCCCATCCTCACAGCTTTAATTCCACCAGTACCTCATCTCCTGCCTTCCAAACTTCACAGAAGCTGTCCTGCGAAACTTGCAGAACTAGCACTCCTGGAAGAAAGGATATTGCGGAGACATGGCTTAGCCGCAGCCTGGGGGATGTTTCTAGAATGAAATTTTCACTCTACAGCGGAGTGTGCGCTGATATGAATCTTCCTGGCAGATTAAAACTGTGTGCCAGACCAAGACTCGAACTCAGGACCTTTGCCTTTCGCGGGCAAGTGCTCTACCGACTGAGCTTTCTTCCAGGAGTGCTAGTTCTGCAAGGTTTGCAGTAGAGCTTCTGTGAAGTTTGGAAGGTAGGAGACGAGGTACTGGCGGAATTAAAGCTGTGAGGATGGGGTGTGAGTCGTGCTTGGGTAGCTCAGTTGGTAGAGCACTTGCCCGTGAAAGGCAAAGGTCCCGAGTTCGAGTCTCGGTCCGGCACACAGTTTTAATCTGCCAGGAAGTTTCACATCACTATCACTTTTATTCTCATTTTCAAATGTTTGCACACTGTCTAATTGCCACCTTCCCTTTTTAGTTCCAGAAGATGAAGTCTTTGCTATAGGTATCTTTTAACTGCTACAATCCTGCATGCAACTAGCTCTCTTGTTATTCAGATTCTTCCCTTTTATATAAATGTGACATTTTGTAAACCACCTTTAATTGCGTATATTTTACTTAATTTGCAGCATGCATTAGTGGAAACAGAAGCAGAAAAGGTACGGTCATCTGTCATCACCACAGTTCAGCATATGAGAAAATTCATGGAGGATGTCAGTGAAACAGTTCGTAAGTTAGGTATGTACCACCATTTTCCATAGGATACTTTGTTTCCTGTTGGCATTCTTGTTTTATATTATTTCAGAGATTGTAAACATGCAGTATATACGTATTCCTCTCTGATTGTAGGTCCTGTTAAACTGTCATTATCTTTTCTTCAGGTTTCTTTTATTACCTTGCTGGGTGATTGATCAGCTACCCTAATCTTCCCTCCTTTATAATACTTTATGACCCCTGTCTCAAGTGCTTGTCTCAGGTGCTGGCCCTTGCCTCGCTGTCTGCCTACCACCACAAACCCAGCTGCACTACCCAGTCACTTCTTGAGTTCTTTGCATTTTTCTGTCCCTTTTAATACATGGTAGTAAATCAGACATCACACTAGACTATTTTGAGACTTCATCAAACAGTCATGTAAAATTCAGTTTTAGACCATGATATGAAATTGGAAACAAACTGATATTTTCCATTGGTGCTGAGGGCCACATGAAATACATGATAAACAGTATTTGTTTGGGCTGATTTCATTGGAACAACACCAAACCGAAAAAGCAAGTATCTGTCAAAGCACCAGAGGAAATATGTCTGACGGGGGAGGGGGAGGGGGGCGCTTTTCCTAGCTCCTTCTGCAGAGAGGAAATAGTGATATAGCGATAGGGTTGGCAGGGAGAGGCAGCTTATCTGTACTCTAAGTTGAGAGAGGCAAGAGGAGATACAGGAGAGACATCACTGAGCATAGAAAAATAATCACTAACCAGTGATGGAAAAAGATGATAGAGAGTTACAGACACAATCTGGACAAAACAAGAACAGTCCCCTAAAGGTGGTTTGTTGATCAAAAGCAGTATTCACTTGAGAAAATTGTAAAATTACAAGAAGACAGAATGCGTGGTTAGTACTTCAGCAGAAGAAAATTCAGTACTGCCAATTGACACATTAAAAGTCGAAAAAGACTCTTCCTAGTTTTTGTAACTGTTAGTTTCTTCCTACTGAAGCAAGAGTAATAAGGTTCAGAAGGAAAGGCAAGTTTGCTGAGACCCAAAGCTAAGAGGGAGCCACCTATTGTGGGCACAGTATGGCTGGCCATATTTATTATCTTCCATAGACTAAATTTCAAGTACTGTAAAGGGAATCCCTTAAAAGCAGGGAAAAAGCTATCCAAGCTTTCAAGACTTTCATGTTCATAGTCAGGGAGGAAATGAAGATAAGATCGGAAACTAGCAATAAGACGGTATGCTTAATATGTTAAATATATCACACTTTGTATGAAAAGAAATATTATAATGTAAAGCATGTAATGATACTTCAGCGCAATCCAACTGTCTCTTAATTATTTTCACCTGATCTCTTATATTGACATGACAGGAAGTACAAGAAAATAGTCCTGATAGATGTAATATGATGTAGGGCATTTTTATTTACTGGTCTTTCTTTTTACATTTAAATCAGCATTTTCTTTTTACATTTAAATCAGTATTTTGTGAATCACATAGTGATTCATTCCATATCTGAGTAGCTTTGATTCATGTACTGCTACAGGGCTTAAGTAAATGCATAAATGAACTAAACTTTCAAAGCCATTAATATGAGGGTTGGAACTTAATTAGTGGCAACTATTTATTCACAACCGATAACAAAAGTGTTACATGTTTGCACCTGTTACTGTCCTTCAAAGTAGCCACCAGCGTTGTATAGAACCCTTGCCAGCAATGTGGAATGCATAGTATACCGTTTGCAGAGCCTGTTCTGTTGATGGTGTGAACGGAGCGGTCTACTGCCTGTTGAATCTCTGGAACAGTTCTGAAGCGAATGCCACAAAGTAGCTCCTTCATCTTCGGAATCAAATCAAAGTTACAAGGACTTAAGTCCGGGGAATATATTGGATGGTACAGTACTTCCCAGTCCCATTGACCGAACAGAGCAGCCACAGGTTGCACCGTATGCGGCCCTGTGTTGTCATGCAAAATGATGGGTGGGTTGCGCAGAAAGTGTCGCCGCTTCTTTCGCAAAGCTGGTCGCAGGTGATGCTCCAAAAACGAACAGTAATACTGTGCATTGACGGTCTGCTGTGGAGGAACGTAATGCGTTAGGATAACACCATCACAGTCGTACACAAGAATCACCATAACTTTTGCCACTTTTGTGGCGACCCATAAAGCTTTGCAAAAGAAGCGGCGACACTTTCTGCACAACCCACCTATCATTTTGCACGAAAATGCGCGGGCGCATACAGCACAAGCTGTGGCTGCTCTGTTTGGTCGATGGGACTGGGAAGTACTGTACCATCCACCATACTCTCCAGACTTAAGTCTTTGTGACTTGGATTTGATTCTGAAGATGAAGGAACCACTTCATGGCATTCTCTTCAGAACTGTTCCAGAGATTCGACAGGCAGTAGACTGCACCATTCGCACCATCAACAGAATAGGCTCTGCTAACTTTATACTATGCCTTCCACATCACTGGCAACAGGTTCTACACAATGCAGGTGACTACTTTGAAGGACAGTAACAGTTGCAAACATGTAACTCTTTTGTATCAGTTGTGAATGAATAGTTGCAACTATTTAAGTTCCAACCCTCGTAATAAGTGAGTTCATAAAACTAAAAAAGTACACTCATTTTAAAAAGTATTTTGATTTTGATTTTAAAAAGTATTTTGATTTTGTATTAATGGGGTTTGATCTATTTTGCCCTTAACAACTATTTTGCAGAGTTTTCTTGTTACTATACTTTTTAATCCAGTCCATCTCCTTTAAATCACAGAGCATGTGATTCAGCGACTGGATGGTGGAAGTCAGGAAGAACTTGGCACAGCTGAGATTGCCCGTGCCCGCGTTGCAATTTACTTTCAACAGCTGCGAGATGCACTAGATGTACAAGAGGCAGCAGCCATGACAGCTGTTGACACACACATTCGTGAACGTTTATGTTCTCTTCGCCAGTTGCAAGAGGATCTTACAGCCTCACTCTCTCAGGTATATATAAACATAGGTCTTTGCTATTTTTATTTTATGAATTATCACATATTGTCGTGTTTGAGTAATGTGCACAAGAAACCGACATGTGTATCCACAGTTTATGCAATGATGCGTAACGTGGCATTTTACAGTCATAGCAAATTAATTTGTAAAAATGGCTACATGCCGAAATTTTATAAGTTATTTTTAGTTTATTTTATTTAATTAATTTCTATCCATCACCTTTTACACATTAAAATAAATAGAAATTCTTCTGTGGGTTAGATGGAGTTGTCAAGGAGAAACTTTCTCAACTTGTACTTTTCTGTTTGTCAGGCATTTTATAACACTGGGCAAGAGATCAGACATTTTTGTTGCAGCATTGTGCACTTCTTTTTGTGCTAAAGACAATCATAACATGGAATAATGAATGTCAATTTTCCTTGTGGTATTGTGATTATGTACATCATAGTCCCTTTTGAACTGTATTGAATTATTTACAACAGACTTAATGAGGGAATAAATATTCAGTGAAGCAGTGGGCAGAATGCCCACCTCATTAAACAGATGTCTGTGACCTGGTTGTGATTGAGTACAATATATTACAGTATTCTTATAGCACGTTTTTGAGCAATTAAGACATTCTTTCTTAAAGATGAGTTGCCCCATAACATTATTCCATGTGACATTATTGAATGAAAATATGTAAAATATGTCAGTTTACTAATTTGTCTCGCCCCAAGATTTGCTATGATTTGAAGTGCAAATGTGGCTGAATTAACAAGGGAATGGTCCAATAAGACATGTTGAAACCAACCCTGAAATTTTTTCACACAGGAAGAAGACAATGTAAGAAATGCACTGTCAAAATTGTAGCAGCTAAGAGACACTGCAAGTATTAAAAAAATAGCTGAAAATTGCCAAATTTGTAGCGCGCCAGGCAGCGGCGCTGTAGCAACTGCGCATGCGAACTAGGCACACACACAGCCAACATCGGCGGTACATTTGTAAACAGGAAACATGACACAACCCAGTCGTAATTTGTAAGGGACATTTCAGGTTACCATTCATTGATAGTTTATCGGACACTACATGCTCTTGAATTAGCCACTCAAGTAACATCTGTTATAAATTATCAGTTGCTTTTTGCAGTATTGGTAAGTATTGACGATACAGATAAGCTGAATTAATATTTATTGTGCTTTCGTAAGGTACCTGCTAATAGTACCTTTTCTTTTCCTTCCAGTTACACAGTAATGTGGAATCCAATTAACATTCTCAATTTAGCAATGATGAAATATGAAGAATGTGGTTTCCAGCTGGAATCACCTACTTCTCCTGAGGACGTACATATGTGCAGGGTGTATACGATCCAGGAGATCCGTGAAAAACCCGGGAATTTTTCCATCCAGCAGAAAACTGGGAAAAACGCGGGAATTTTTTAGAATTCTGGGAATTTTTCATTGTTTTAGTTTTCAGTTAAATTTTTGTAATTTTGGCTGGTAAGAACCAACACTCTAACAAAGGATATTACTGTATCTCGCTACTGCAGAATAGTACAGCAGCAACTAAACAACAATAAAACTTAAGTTGCAAGGAAATGCACCATATACAACAACAAGACACAGTGCTCATACAAGTGTCTGCCAACAGCAAAATGTTATGTCTGCGTAAGCAGAAAGAACTAACGATCAAAGTCCAAAAACAATTTATCGGACTGTTCAATTAACCAAAACAAATTCTCCAAGTATAACACCAACACAAAACAGTGATCCGTCTTCGAATCACAACTACATACAAGAATAATATAGAAAACAACTGAAATAATTTCCTACTAGTCTCTGCCAGAGACTTCTCTGATATACCAAGCCTAATCCAGAGATCAGTGAGAGGCTTCAAGCCGGGCTGCCGAGGCAGCAGCTATCCACGTCTGCTGGCGGTTGATGAACTGCCAATGAAAGGCTGACCGCCGGCCTTTATAGTGCTTCGGTGGATGAGTATCTCGGAACTATTTTCCATTATGTGATGTGACGTGTGGAAATAGTTCCGGGATCTGCAGCGACCTCTTCCTTATGTTTATGTGGGCCGGTAGTGGCCCCTGGTGGCTGCTGGTGTCTTTGCTGTGTTGTTGTTGTTGTTGTTGTTGTTGTGGCCATTCATCAATATTGCCTGTCGGTTGTGTAGTGCTTCGGTGTGCCTGCGAAGCGGGCAACCTGCAGCTGCAGGCTGTCAGTTTGGTTGCTGATACTCTAGGCGCCGTGCTGTCTGGTGGAGAAGGCCACACACAAAATGTGTCAAAGGCTTTAGCATCCAGTGCACATTGGTTTGTCAATTATTCATATGATTTTGAAAGGCATTCCTGTTAATTTTTGAACATATCGTAAGTTGATTTCTGAATGAATCATAAGTTGATTTTTGAAGGCGTGCATAGAGTACATGATGTGTCTGCTAGGGAATCCCCGTTCATCTACATCTACATATATACTTTGCTAGCCACCAAGCGGTGTGTGGCGGAGGGCACTATTCGCGCCAAAGCCATATCCCCCCCCCTGTTCTACTTGCGGATTGCGCGAGGGAAAAACGACTGTCTGAACGCCTCAGTACGAGCTCTAATTTCCCTTATCTTTGAATGGTGATCATTGCGTGATACCAAAGTTGGTGGTAATAATATATGATCTACATCCCCGGCGAAGATCGGATTTTGGAATTTAGTGAGCAGCCCCTTCCATTTAGCGTGTCGTCTGTCTGCAAGTGTGTCCCACTTCATACTTTTCTATAAAATTTGTAACGCTCTCGCGATGGCTAAATGTACGTCACAAATTTTGGTGCTCTTCTTTGGACTGTCTCAATCTCTTGAATCAGACCCAACTAATATGGGTCCCATACAGACGAATAATACTCTAAGACTGGACGAACTAAAGTATTATAAGCAATTTCCTTTGTCGAAGGACTGCATCGCTTCAGGATTCTACCAATAAACCGCAATCTAGAGTTCGCCTTACCCATTACTTGTGTAATCTGATCATTCCATTAGATATTTCGAATAGTCACACCGAGGTACTTGATGGATGTTACCGCTTCCAAAGACCAGGCGTTTACATTGTACTCGAATATTAATGGGTATTTTCGCTTTGTTATATGCAGTAGGTTACACTTACTAATATTGAGAGATAACTGCCAGTCATTACACCATGCATTTATTTTCTGCAAATCCTCATTGATTTGTTCACAATTTTCGTGTGACGCTACTTTCCTGGAGACTACAGCATCATCGGCAACAGTCTCATGCCGCTGTCAATACCACCAACCAGGTCATTTATGTAAATCGTAAAAAACAGCGGACCTATTACACTGCCCTTGGGCACACCCGATGTTACAGCTGTTTCTGTTGAAGTCTCCCCATTCAGGACGACATACTGCTCTCTGTCTGTTAGAGAGGCTATACGAGCTCAGTGGAATAAAACCTAATGAGTGAATGCCAATTGCTGTTTATGTAGTTGACTTTGTTTGCAAATGGTCAGCGTTTTTATAATTAGTAGTGAGATCCATAGATTCAGACTACCAGAGTGGAAATAAATGATTAACAGAAATAACAGGAAAGAAAGATTACTTATTATCTTCTCAGTGTACCCAAGAAAATGAAATATTGACAGAAAATTCTTGGCCAGACCGCTACACTAGTAATGGCCAGTTGTAAAGTACCAAGCTAGCGGCCACTTAAGTTCTTTTAACTTCCATATGAATAAATGGCGGAATATTCAAATGATTTTCCAGTTATGGAGATCATCACACATTGCCGATAAAATGAAATTCAAACTGTCTCGAAAATGAGATGAGGTTCCTTTCTTCTTCATACATCCTTAAGAGAGAACCATTGTGCTCACCTTTGCATCCCCGACTAGGGCTGCAATGTGTCCCAATTTCCCTGCTGTGCTGTGGGGTTTTTCTACAACTGCCTGGGGTAAACCTGGACCTATTTCCATGCTTGTGGAAATTCAATTGATTGGAAATAGATTGTAATAAACCTTAGCTACAATTCATTATAGGGAGACATAACTATAGATAGTTTCTTCATTGTAGTCTATGAGAAATGCAGTGGCAAGCACTTTTAGTCACTCTCCTGTGTGTATCAGTGTGTTCCAAAATTGTCTTTACAACTTTGATCATGCAATCGTTTTATAAATGGCTATATGTCGAAAGATCCAGTTTGCGACATAAAGTTCACAGGCACCTAAAGCAGTTTTTTTTTTTAGTTATTGACTGACTACCCTGCAGTAGTTGGCACAATGTGTAGAAGGGTTCGTACAGAGGAGATCTGACACCTAGGTCCTGCAGGATCCCATTACATTTTTTCCTTCGTTCGGTACTTGCACAATCTGTGAGCTTGTACCAGAGCAGCAGTAGCACACTTCTCTGAGGACATCCTAGGCCGAAAATGGAACTGGAATGTTGCTTAGCTAACATCTGTGCTACAGACATCACACACATTGATTGTGACCCTCTGTCCCCCCTTTTTTCATGACAGTCACGATTTTTCTAGCTCTGTTCCGAATTTTTTCAAAAGTAATTTGGGACACCTGTTTGTCCTGGATTTAACGATTAATGATTTATCCTGAATTGTATGTACATTTCCCTGTATCGGTATGCTGTTAGTGAAAGGGTATTAGCTCAAATGAGTACAGTATGTAACAGTTACAAAACACAGTTTGTTGTAGAAACAAGAAAAACAGTGTTAGTGACTAGAGTGAATTATTATTAAACTTGAGTTGAATGTTATCCTTATTAAAGAATACGGGCATGCCGAAGAAAATTTACAGCACTGACGAATTTTGTATGCCTGCTCGCACTCCTTCATCTTAGAAGGTTTAAATAAAATATAAATTAATGTACTTTTTGTAACAAATTAAAGTTATAGTTTGTATTTATTACGATTAATTCAGACTCTTTTTACAACATCAAAATTTTTTTATGTGTCTTGAGTTTGGATCTAGAAAAAATTGTCACCTTAACACTCTGAACTCTGTTAAGCGGCTGCTAGAACCGTAGGCTTGTTTGAACATTATGCCATAAACTACACTTTTATACCTATCCCCATTTCTAAAATATATGTGATCCAAGT
This sequence comes from Schistocerca americana, assembly GCF_021461395.2. Lineage (NCBI taxonomy): Eukaryota > Metazoa > Arthropoda > Insecta > Orthoptera > Acrididae > Schistocerca > Schistocerca americana. The sequence continues at coordinate 660,049,070 of NC_060119.1, read as the reverse complement.
TGTAAAGACAATTTTGGAACACCCTGTATTTTCGATAGTTCTTTATTGAGACAATCAAAAGCCACCGACAATGGGTGATCGTACACACTGATACGCCACTCTGCCCACCAGACAACTGAATGTGTTAAAATGTCATTTATCTTCTACTCATTAAGCTGTATAAAACTGATTTCATTTAAATTCATTTTCTTTAGTGCAAATTAGTTCTATGTTTGAATATGAACATCTCTGTAATACACTTTCACAAATCCTTGTTACTCTCATGTATAAATTATATCTGCTGATTGGTAGGAGGCGCACTGCGCTGGTGTTGTTAGCACTGAAATGCAAGTGAGGAAATGTTCCCTCTCTCATGTCCCCGCACCCTGCTGAACATCATGGCCATTTTCCAGCTTATCATCTACAGATTGTTAGTGTCTGGGAGAATAATCCAATTTGACCCACATGTCCATGGTTTTCGAAGTTTTTGTTTGAGGTCGGCAACTTACGTGATGCCAGGCCTACCCCAGTGATACATCAGCTTAATTAGTTACACATTAATGGCACCTGAACAATTTAATCCACAACAGTATATGAATCAGTTTTAAATGATGAATAGAAAAATTACTCCATTTAGTTCATAATTAAATGAACGTGTATACTGGTTATGTTAACTTTGTCGTACCCCTGAGATATGTTCTCACTTAGGACCACCCTTTGTCAGTATAATGTAGCACTGCTGTAGTTCAGATAATTAAAATATTGCAGGCTGCTTTCACTCAGAAGAATGAATGGATAGCTCAGTCATGTGAAACACTAAAGGGCAATTTCAATTAAAAGGATGAGTACATGGTTCAATAGACAGAAAAACTATTGATTGTTTTTATGAAAAGAAAGAATGAATAATTCAGTCACTACGCAAAGCTACAATGGCGTAGAACCTTTTCATTTGATTAACTGCACTGGCTGCTTTCATTCGGAGGGGGGGGGGGGGGGGGGGGGGGGGGGGGAAGAAATGAATAATAATCCAACTGACAGGTAAAACTACAACCAAATGACATGATTGTTTTCATTCAGTTGCTCCCACATATTAGTTTCATTCAAAATAATGAATAAGTACTCCGACCAGCTGAACAATCATTTTCATTTGGTTCCACCCTCAGACTAGTTTCATTCAAAAGTATGAATGAATAGTTCAGTGGATATGTATAACTACAACCGAATAAGTCGATTGTTTTCCAACAATCGAATGAATCAATTGTTTTCTTTCGGTTGTTCCCATCACTAATACTGGAAGGAAACCTCTTATAAGTTCTGAACTGCATATACTGATGTATCAATGAAAATGATCAATTTTTGAAGATATAATTTAATTGGATAGATAAAAAAATCTATTTACCAAGTTGTGGCAGTAGAAAAAACATAGAAAGGTTAAAGAAATGTGCAAGCTTTCAGAGCCAGTGACTCCTCCTCCTGCCAGAAGGGTTGAAGGGGAAGGAAGAGGGATGAAGGAAAAGGACTGTTGAGGTTTAGGAAATAGGCAGAGTTTGAGAAAGTCGCCCTAACCCTGGCTCAGGAGAGACTTCACCAGATGCGACAAAATGGAAAGATTGATTGTTGGGGACCCTACCGGATGAGATTTGGAAACAGTCTTTCCTTTTCATCCAGTCCAGTGAGTCTCCCCTGACCCCCAGTTCAGGGTGATGTTGTTAAACTCTCTCCATTTCCTAAACCTCACTAGTCCTTTTATTTCAGCCTTCTTCCTTCCCCTTCAACCTTTCTGCCAGAAGAAGGACCACTAGCTCTGAAAGTATGCGCACGTCTTTAAACTGTATATGTGTTTTCTTGTGACACCACTCGATGAGTAGATTGTTTTATCAATCCAATTGTATTGTATTTTCAGGAACTGCATATCCTGTATCTTCTTAAAGTTTAATGAGAAAGAATTGTCCATTTTAATTTCATTACCCATTCTTTCTAAAATAATACTTAACATGCTGTTTATTGCAACAAAATAAATAGTGATGTTAATGATGAAAGCTCAGTAACATTCTTGTAATTCCACTGAATATATCGTTGGATCGATTGATATAATTACACTTACACTTACTTACAGTGCAGAATGACCAATGGTGCCAGAACATGTGGGTAAACAACAATGGTTGTTAAGGATTGTTGCAGACTATCTTGGCCTCACTTACTTCAGCTCGCTGACATGTACTACTTGCTCACTTGTGGACTTATTTATGATGACATAATTTCTGGCCATTGATTTAAACTCTGTTATTCTTGGCTTGGCTTTTACATGGACGTGTGTGTGCGCCGCCTTTAAAAGTCTTTGTTTGGTTCATGAAGAATAAGGATTTGTTATTTTCTGTAATTTATTTAAATTTAATTGGTGTTCAGTAGAACCTGTGTTGTTGAAGAAACAGACATACAACAAATGAACATAAAAAGTGAGGGTCCTAAGAGGGAACTTTGTGGGATGCCAAAGGTGATTAGCTCTTAGTTGGATTGTCACTGTTGTGTAGTATGGGACTCTTTCTTATTGACACTATTTTGTTTTCTGTTGGAAAGACATGATTTGAACCATTTTACAGCATTTCTTGGTACACCATAACATTCTGATTTACTTAAAAGGAAGTTATGATTTGCACAATAAAATGCCTTCAGCTGATTACAGAACACATGAGGATCTCGTAACTTTTTATCAAACTGATTAAGTACATTCTTGCTGTATGTGTGAACAGCCTTCTCACTGTTGGAACCACTTAGAAATCCAGATTGACTTTATTACATACAACTGGCTTAAAAAAAAGAAAAGAAGAAAACTGTACATCGCCGTGGACAGAGTACCCATTTCTGCTGCTAGGAGTGTATAGCACAACTTGTTGCCAGTTCAGTGCCGCCTGTGTTGTCCACCTGGCTTGTTCTGTTCATCTGTAGTGACTGTTTTTGCTAGCCCTGTTTTGTTTTTGTTTCATTTTTTATTATGGCAAGTTTAGTTGGTTGGTTTGGAGGGATTAAAGGGACCAGACTGCAACGGTCATCGGTTTATGGCAAGTTTAAGTGAGCAACATGCAGCCATGCGATTTTGTTTTTTACTTGGTAAGAATGCTGCTGAAACTGGTTTAATGTTGAAAACAGCCTACCAAGATTATGCTATGGGGAGAACTCAAGTGTACGAGTGGTTTGCTCAATTTAAAAATGGTGACATGTCAATTGATATCAAACCTAGTTCTGGACGTCAATCAACTGCTCGAATTGACAACTGATCAACTGTCAGTGACTTGTGGGTTATCTTGTTCATCAGAAAAGACCCAATTTGTGGCAGACAGGAGACTGGTTCTTCCACCATGACAATGCACCTGCACACACAGCCATCTCTATTAGACAGTTTTTGGCTTAAAATGTCATGGTCCCGCAGCCTCACACGCCTTACTCATGTGACCTGGCTCCGTGCAACTTCTTGTTAATTCCGTGCATGAAAAGGGCCATGAAAGGTCACCAATTTGACAATATTGAAGAAGTCAAGAAAAAAAATGAGGGAGGGTCTGTCAGCCATTCCTAAAGATGACTATAAAAAATGTTTCGAACAGTGGAAGCACTGGTGGGACACTTGTGTTAGCTGTAATGGAGAGTATTTTGAACAGGATAAGGTTGTTTTGAAAATCATTTGAAAATGCATAGCTTTTATAAAATAATTCCATTTTTTTCTTTTTTTGTGTTGGGGGAGAGGGGTACCCCCTTGTAATCAAAATGGCATTTGTTCTGTATCTTAAATGTAAAAATCAGCAAGCACATTTAGCAGAATGATTTATGAATATGCAATATTTCATACTTAATTTCTGTGTAATAAATAATGTGGTGGCATTTTACTGAAACTTAAAGTGCTGTATCAGATTTAAAATTCATTTTATGCCAGTATTGATTTATGATGCAAACTAATCTATATGTCTAAGTGTTTTAATAGTGCTTTTTATTAACACTGTCTAAAATACAATGCTTCGTTATTCAGGTGGCCGTAGTTTGTTTACAGTGTGAACAGATAATACAACAAGACGATGCACGTGTTCTTACACAAGCTCGTGAATTACGGGAAGCTCTGAATTATATTGAGAAGCAACAGCAACAATACTCTGATCTAAGTCCCGAGCAGCTTCAGCCTGACCCAAGCATACCAATTACATTCACAAAGGTAAGATTTTCCAGGCAGAAAGTACATTCTCATATGGTGTGACATTGAAAATGAAGCTGATGCTGCACTTTTCTGTCCTTCAGTATAATCCAGGGAAAATTTATGACACTCTAATGGCTATACTGCAATTATGACTGCATAGCAAATAATGTTCTTCCACTTATGTATCAACTGCCAAAACACGAGCAAGTGGAGCAGTGCTGTGTGCATACCCCTATAGGTGGCTGGTAGGTACACAGTACTCTTCAGTCTCAAGTATTGGTGCTATTCTGTGCTCACTTTAATTTTTAATTAAAAGTACTTTCATAAATAACAGCTCAAAAATGTTTGTTCTTATGACATTATATTCAGTTTCATTCATTCATACTGACTTGTCTTGCCACGTCATATATAACTCATACAACCTGATTGACTTTTCTAGAGAAATGTTGTACAAAACTGAAAACTGTGATAGCATAAAAGCCTGTGGGAGGAACTTTACGACTGCTGGCAAAGAAATACTCAAATCTGGGATTATTATGATTTCCCTGATACCGGTACTCTACTCCCAACATGACTATAAGCTTGTCCTGAGGGAAAACTGGATTCACATAACTTTCTCGTATTGCTCTGAACTGTCATATCAAAGTATTGGATCAGTGCCACCAACCCAAACGTTTTATTACTGATGATGTATGCAAAGTTAGTTATGTAGTTAGTTTCATGTTCCATGGATCGTTTTGCACAATAAATCATAGTGACCTGGTAAAAGTCATTTTACGTTCACATCCCAAATCAAATTAATTTGTACATGGTTACATTTAGTAAATTTCTTAAAAAAAAAGTATAGATGTGAGTTAGTAATTCCTACCCACCACCTTATACACGTTACATTAATAGAAATTCCTCTACGCAATAGAAGGAGTTGGCTAATTATGTACATCGCCGTTCCTTTTGAATGGTAGTGGACTATTTACAACAAACTTCATAAAGGAACAAATGTACTGTGAAACAGTAGTCAGTGTGCCCTACTCCTTACACAGATGTCCACACCATGATGGTGGGTGAACACCAAGTATTATTCATACAGCGCACACATTTTTGAGCAGTAAAGACTTTCTTTCATAAATACGAGTTGCTCCAAGACATTATTCCACATGACTTATTGAATGAAAATATGCAAAATATGTCAACTTACTGATTTATCTCTCCCCTAGATTTGCAGTGATTATAAGTGCAGATGTGGCTGTACTAAATTGTTTTAGGAGTTCCAAGATGTGCCGTTTTTTTAAAAAAAAAAAAAAAAATTCTCACCAATATGGACACTGCAGAGCTTTGAATTTTCCACCCTATTTGTTATCTCCTCACCATGTGTTGCACTTATCGTTGGTGTAGTACCCCCTAGATGTCCAGAACTGAATATGTTGTGTCTTTTTTAAACTGAGGGTGAGATCCTTCACATAAAACCAGTCACTGATATTTTCAGGAACTACATTTACCATTTCTTCTGTTTTTGTATGTGTGCTTGAACGGTTTACAATACTAGTGTCATCTGCAAAAAGAATAATTCTACTTGTGTATTAGACAGAAGACAACAATAGTGGTTAGGGAACCCACTACCTGATTTCTCCCCAGTCAGGACTATGTCCCCAGACTATATTGTTTGGACTGCTGAGTACAATTTTCTGCATTCTTTTGGTTAGATATGGCATCATCCACTGGCTGGCTGTACCATAAACCCCATAAAACTTGATTTTTGTAGGAGAATACTGTGATTCACTCAGTCAAATGCTTTAGATAGGTTGCAGAAAATATCAGGTGCTGTTTTAGTATGTAATGCTTTTTTCAGTAGAGCAACCCTTCTGAAATCCAACTGTGATCTGCTAAGGGTATTATTGTTACTAGGGTGAGATACTATCCCAGAATACATCATCATCTCAAAAATTTAGGAAAATGATATCAGCAGTGAAACAGGTCAGTAGTTACTGACATCATCATCAAAACCAGATGAGCTTTCATTTTTGTGAGAATGTATAATTGTCTTAATTTCAGAATGGGAGGAGGAGGAGATAGTGTTTAACGTCCCGTTGACAACGAGGTCATTAGAGACGGAGCGCAAGCTTGGGTGAGGGAAGGATGGGGAAGGAAATCGGCCGTGCCCTTTCAAAGGAACCACCCCGGCATTTGCCTGAAGCGATTTAGGGAAATCATGGAAAACCTAAATCAGGATGGCCGGAAACGGGATTGAACCGTCGTCCTCCCGAATGCGAGTCCAGTGTACTAACCACTGCGCCACATTGCTCGGTTTCAGAATGGGAAGTTGGTGATAATTCATATGATTCAATTTTGTGAGATTCTTTTTCACCATACTGCTGTGATTTTTCTCTTGACTGTTTATTCCTATCCTTTCTAGTATATTTAAGAAATGATTATTAAACATATTTGCTAACTGTGGTTCATCATTCATAGTCATTCCATGCAGTTTAATAATGATGTTATCCTGTCCTGTGACTGGTTGTTCTGTTTCTTATTTCACTGCATTCCATATAGCCTTAAGTCTGTTGTCAGAATTACTGATTTCTGACATTATGTGCATGTTACTTGATTTTTAATAACTTTTCTCGGTAATTTTGAGGAGTTTTTGTAATGTGCAACTACTGGAGGATCTCTATTTGTTCTTGTCAAAAGTTACGTTTCCCTTTTCGTTTCATGATTTATTTTAATCCCTCTATTTATCCATGGCTTTTTAAATGACTGTTTAATGTCCTTTCTGATTAGCTTATGTGGAAAACTATTCTCAAATAATGATATGAATTTGTCATGCAATAGATTAAATTTTATGTTAGGATTTGGTTCATTATAAATTTCATGCCAAGTCATCTCACGTAAATTATTCTTAAAAACATCTGTCCTGGAATCATTAATTATTCTAACTGATTCCCACTGAGGAGTATCCACACTGTAAGGTGCTGGGTTATTTATCCTAACTAACTGTGCATCATGATCTGAGAGAGCATTTGTTACTGGGTAAATAGTTATTTATTTGCTTTGAGCTTCATCAAAGAAATCATTACCAGTGAGGTTCCTACTCTCTTTGTCCACCTGTGTTGAAAAGTTAATTAATGAGATTAAATTACGTAAGTCAAATAAGATGTTTCCAGATCATTTTTCCTGTCAGAATCCTGTAGAAAATCTACACTGATGTCACCACAGACTATTAACTGCTTGCTGCTATCTGATGGAGAGCACAGTAAGAAATTCAGACTCCTCATAAACAGTTCAAAATTTCCTGTTGGGATCTATATACAGTACATACAATTACAGTTCACTATTACTTCTCAAACACGTGCTTCTTTGCGCTGATCACTACAAAATATACTTGTCTCAATGTTTTTGAACATGTGTTCTGTCTTAATATATTTAACAACTCCTCCTTTACCTATGTAAGTAAGTTGCTAGAGTTTAATCTTTTATATGTAACTTACCTACCCTTGTGGTTATGTGGTGCTCAGACAGACACAGGATGTCTGTCTTTTCGAAACAGACGAGAAGTTCTTCTACCTCATTACTCAATCCTCTAATATTCTGATGAAATAAGCTAATCTTACTTTTCTGTGCATTCTTAAGCATTTTGTGGGGCCCTACTGTTATTTTGACTTCTTTCAAAACAAGGTGCTTGAATCCAGATTCTAACGTAAAAAAAATGACTGAAATCAGTAGCCACAGGGATCTTGCTACATGTGATGGTGCCCTCCCCATATATTGTCTGCAAGAAGGTCAGACAGCCTATTTTCCCCTCATCTCGCCATGTGCAGGCCATGTCTGATATATCCCCTTCTCCCAAATGTAGCAACAGATACTGCACTCATATAAGATTGCAGTCAGCAGCAGCCTGCTCAACTCAGTGTCCACACAGATCAAATCAGTGTTAACCCAGAGCTGGTCGATGGTACTGCATAGCCTCCACAAAACTCACATTTGTGTATATTTTTGCTTCTCATATTTTGTCCAGGCCGCCCCTAATGCTGTAATTACTGTTCTTAGCTGTGCTGTTTCTTGTTCCACCCACTACAGTAACCTGATACGCTTTGCTAAAACCTTTGCTCAAATTTCCTATGTTCACGGTCACTTTTCCAAGGCTAGCACTTGATTTCACAATACTTGTTACCTGGTATCCTGTTCCTAATCTACCTTCTACCATCTTGTGCTTGTTACCTTCACTCAGTTCCCGAGGTCTTTTCCCCCTTTCAACCTATCTGGTTCAAATTTCATGTGATCTAATTCATTCAGCCTGAAGGGCAAAAATCTTTGCTTTGCAATTCTCTTGTCTTTTTTTTGCTAAACCTACAGCTCTGTAGGAGAGCCTCAATGAGTTCCCTACTCTGTTGCCCACTATGACCACCCCAGGGAAATTTCAATCTGCAGTCTCCACATATCACTCCCTATTTGGCTATCCTACAGTAACATCCACACTTATCATGCATTGCAACATGGATTACAGGTTTAAAAATAGAATTAAATCACTTTACACCATGCAGATTTTTCTTTTTTAGGAGCAGCAAAAATTTCATCATCACTATTACGAAGCTTCATCTAGTACACATTTTCTTTTATCTGCACTTCCAATACCTCAAGGTATGTGGTGCATGTGTTATGATTCATTTTAATTACTTGATGCAGGACAACCGGGTGCATATTGGTCCGAAGATGGAAATGCGTGTTGTTACTCTGGGTCTGGATGGTGCCGGCAAGACAAGTATTCTATTCAAATTGAAGCAGAATGAATTTATGGCAACAATACCCACAATTGGTTTCAATGTAGAGTCAGTTGAATACAAGAACCTGAAATTTACTATTTGGGATGTGGGAGGCCAGCATAAGTTGCGTCCCTTGTGGAAACATTATTATCTTAATACTCAGGTGAGTATCTCGTAATTACTCTTCCTCTGGGTTCTTGTTTCTTACTTATTCAGTAGAAATATGATTAAGTACGTGCTAGTAATTCATCAGAGCCTTTTCATGTGATGCATAGCTTGTATCACACACAGTTTTCTATATACAGTTTACTACATGTTAAAAATAAAATCAATTACTGCATGAAACAAAAATTTACGTCAGAAAATATCAGACAGAATTGCTGGTCTGTGCTTCTGCACAAGAGACAAAATTTTTAGTACTGCTGATAGACACACAAAACTACACAAAACCATCCTAACTTTTGGAACCACTAGTTTTTCCCTCTTGGAGGACAAAGGGATAAGCTGGGGAAGGTTAGAAAAGGAAGGGCAGGTCACTCAGATCACAGGCTGTGGGAATCAAACCTGTTGTGTCACCTGAAGATATAGTTGCTAGCGAGGTTGATTCTGTAATTTTTTTCTGTCTTGCTAGACATAGGTAGAACATTGATTACAATCACTTGCACCAGCAGTGATAAAAATTGGCAGTTTCTGAGGTCATTGATGCCAGAGTTCAAGTGAATAGTTAGCCAGAAGCAAAGCCCAGGGTGTAATGAAAGTTGTTGTAAACATGTACACATAGTCCTGAGAGCGATCCCAATCACGAAACATAAATGCAGTCAAGGTCAATCACTCTACTATCTGTGGCACATATTGAAAGCTTCAGAGAATGATGAGAATTGCCATACAAGTGCAGGGCCACAATGTTTATAGAAATTGTCAAGTCAGTGGACAGACCCACATGACCTGCCTGTAGTGGCAGCATCCTCCATGTAATCAAGCTGCAGTCTTGGTATGAAGCCAGAATATCTCTGATCTTTTCTTCATATTGATATTCAGGCTGGATGGATCCGAATCGCTATCAGATACTAAATAAATTATCACTAATTCAATTTAAGAGAGATCCTTAAATATAACTGTTCTGGCGAAAACATTGTGTTAGTATTCAGCAGTGGAGGCTGTTAGATACTCTTTGTATCTTATTCATTAGTAGTAGTAATATTTCTTGGAAACACACATAAACATTACAGGGTGCAACACCTAGTTGGACTGTTGCTGATGTACACAATTGTGCCACTCCTTCTGACTTACAACTTGCTAGTAGCCATGGCAGTAAAAAAATTAAGGCGAAGATAGCTCTGTGTAAATGACCATCAGGTATGTGAATGCCTAGTATCAAAATAAGCTGCATGAGATCTAAAGAAATGTCATGCAGGTTATGCATGAGCTGTTCCAGATCTAAGAAATTTGAACCAAACAACAGTCCTAATAGTGAAGAATCAGGAGGAAAATACATAGTTTGACAGTTTGTTCTACAAGTTTGTTTTGTTTTAATACAGCAGTGCACAGTAAGCTGAGAATAGCTTGTCAAGTAGTAGGAGTATTGAGTAAGAAAACACTGCCTTGTTTAAGAAAATACTGTTTTGATAAAGGCACTTTTGGTTTTGGGTGGGGAGGCCAGTGTGTTCAGAAGGAGCTGGGGTGCATGTCTGTCCTTACAAAGATACAGGATTGTGGATATAACAGTGCTTAAATTTGGAACATGGAATGTGTGTGTATATGGAGGAGAGTATGAAAAAAACTCTTTACAGTTAGAAAATGGTAAAGAACTGCACTGGAGAAGACGATTAGAGGAAACATGTTGAAGATGATAAGACCCATACAGTGTTGTAATGCTAAGAGAAGGAGAAGAAGAAGAAATTGAGATTCGAATTAATGATCCATAGAAAATTAGAGGTTGAATAGAAGCTAGGAGTGGACGAGAATGAAACATGAAATTGGTTTTGGTGTTTTTAAAGGACCAGTCCCAGCACGGAGCCCAAATGATTTTGGGAAATAATTAAAAACTAAAATCTGGATATCTGAACAGGGATATTGAACCTCACTCATCCTGAACATATGTCCATTACCTAAACCAATTTGCTATCTTGCCCAACATAATTACTGAGTAGCTGATTAACTGTTTCCAAATTGTTGTAGTTCCTATGTGAACCTTGTTGCCAATAAAGACAACTTCTGGATATTCCATGGAGGTATTGCTTTTCAGTGAAAGACGTAATTTGCTAAACATATAAGAGGTACATCCATAAAATTGTTGTGTGTAGTTGGAAGACAGATCGAATTAATAAACATAAAAGGAAAGTTTCTCTAAATTGCTTACAGTAAATGTCAGGATGATTTCTTTAAAGACAATGTGGCTTATTCATTCTGAGTTTGAGCTTTGTCCAAATGACGTCGTCATTGTCCTGTGGAAGAAACATCTGTATGGCTCCTTTTTTTTGTTTGGAAATGTTTCTTATTTATTCAACAATATTATGAAAAGCAAAGTTGCTACTCACCATATAGCGGAGATGCTGAGTCGCGCGCGCGCACACACACACACACACACACACACATACACACACACACACATGCAAAGACAACTCACACACACACATGACTGCAGCCTCAGGCAACTGAAGTCACTCTTTTTCCTCTACCCCCCCCCCCCTCCCCATCTCTCCCCTGCCCTCCATTTAATCTCCCGACTGCACATAGTTGCCCTACCCTCTCTCCACCTTGTCCCTGCGTGCTCCCCTGCAGCACTTCACTGTCTGCCACCCCTACCCTGCTGTCCCAGTCCCTCCTCATTCCAGCCTCCTCTTTACCCCCACCCAGTCACCACTCCCATCATGCACTGGTGCTGCTGCTTGCAATGTGCCATCAGTTGCCTGAGACTGCAGTTGTGTGTGTGTGTGTGTGTGTGTGTGTGTGTGTGTGTGTGGGTGGGTGGTCTATTTTTAACGAAGGCCTTACTGGTTGAAAGTTTTATTTGTGATAGTCTTTTTGTTGTGCCTATCTGCAACTCAGCATCTCCACTATATGGTGAGTAGCAACTTTCCATTTCATAATATTGTTACATTCTACCCTGGATTTTCCATTGTTTGGGTTCTTATTTATTCTTATTTTATGAGATCATCTACATCCTTGAGGATCTCATCAGTATGGATATTGAACAAAAAGTAATCTAATCTAATAGAACAAAAGACCATAATCTTCCTTCTTTTTATAGTGATACACTATGTGAACAAAAGTATCCGGACACCTCCAAAAACAAACGTTTTTCAAATTAGGTGCATTGTGCTGCCACCTACTGCCAGGTACTCCATATCAGTGACCTCAGTAGTCTGCGGAACTCAAAGACTTCGAACGTGGTCAGGTGATTGGGTGTCACTTGTGTCATATGTCTGTATGCGAGATTTCCACACTCCTAAACATCCCTAAGTCCACTGTTTCCAATATAATAGTGAAGTGGAAATGTGAAGGGACATGTACAGCACAAAAATGTACAAGCCAACCTTGTCTGTTGACTGACAGAGACTGCTGACAGTTGAAGAGGGTCGTAATTTGTAATAGGCAGACACCTATCCAGACCATTACACAGAAATTCCAAACTACATCAGAATCCAGAATGAGATTTTCACTCTGCAGCGGAGTGTGCGCTGATTTACATCAGAATCCACTGCAAGTACTATGACAGGCAGGAGGTGAGAAAACTTGGATTTTATGGTTGAGCGGCCGCTCATAAGCCACACATCGCCCCGGTCCATGCCAAACGACGCCTCACTTGGTGTAAGGAGTGTAAACACTGGATGACTGAACAGTGGAAAAACATTGTGTGGACTGACGGATCACGATAGACAATGTGGCGATCTGATGGCAGGGTGTGGGTATGACGAATGCCCGGTGAAGGTCATCTGCCAACATGTGTAGCGCCAACAGCAGTAAAATTTGGAGGCGGTGATGTTATGGTGTGGTTGTGTTTTTCATGGAGGGGCTTGCACCCCTTGTTTTGCATAGTACTATCACAGCACAGGCCCGCATTGATGTTTTAAGTACTTTCTTGCTTCGCACTGTTGAAGAGCAATTCGGGGATGGAGATTGTTCATAAAGAATGGCCTGTGGCGGAGTGATTACACGATAGTAACATCCCTGTAATGGACTGACCTGCACAGAGTCCTGACCTGAATCCTGTAGAACACCTTTGGGATGTCTTGGAATGCAGACTTCGTACCCAGCCTCACCAACCGACATCAGTACCTCTTCTCAGTGCAGCACTCCATGAAGAATGGGTTGCCATTCCCCAAGAAACCTTCTGGCACCTGATTTAACATATACCTGTGAGAGTGGAAGCTGTCATCAAGGCTATGGGTGGGCCAACACCATATTGAATTCCAGCATTACCGATGGAGGACACCATGAACTTGTAAGTTATTTTCAGGCAGGTGTCTGGATACTTTTGATCATGGAGTGTAAGATGAGGAGTAATAGGCCTATTCCCAAATATGGAAATGTATGGAAACTATTTTTCATCTCCATGGGCTATTTTTCATCTCCTTGGTCTGTGAGCATAATAACAAAATGACAAACAATATTGCTTTCAGGCACCCTTTGCTGTAAACCACAAGATGATTCATGAAGCTTTTATGAAGAAATAAATGTAAATATTTGTAAATTCCTGTAGCTTGATGATAGTAATTCATTTTTGATGGGGGAATTTGCAAGAGAGAAGAAGTTCTTCGCTTTTTAATGGGGAAAGGAAGGGGGGAAGGGGGGGGGGGGTAGTAAGATTAAGGGAGTATTTGTAAACAACAGCGAAAGATATTTTACATTCTTTCAACTATAACAAACTGTATTCTATTTTATAAATCTGTATATGTATGTTTTTGTCAGTTATCTCTAGGGAGGGCAGTGTCCTAAATATTAGCAATAATTTCAGTCTTGTTCATGTGCCTGTTAACTGTTCAGTGACTCAGCTGTACAGTGAGGGGTTACTTTTACCCCTTCCATTATTAATATTGTACACACATTTTTTAACTGTCATATCTGTTTTTCATTGTTAGCATACAGTGTGTGTTGAATATGAGAGTAGCTGCAAGTGTATGTGCCATTCAGAACTGTCAAATGGTGGTCAAAAAAACAGCCAGTGTCTTATTTTATGTAAGAAACCATGAATAGTAGTTGATTAAACTCTGTTAACAATTTGAGATTTCTTAGTCATTGAGTGCATGTGTACTATTTTAGTGACAACAAAATATCCTCAGAGGACTGTGAAATAAGCTGCAGAAAACAGTTCATAAAAATGTACAGTTGCTTTTGAAAAATAACAAATCAAATCAGCACATGATGCTTTTAAGGAAGGGCAACATGTAATTTTTTTCCTTTTGTTGTTGGGTGTCTCATTGGCAAAATTTCTGTCAGTAAGTGAATCATTTCACTGCATGTGCAGGATGTCCCAGAAGTGCCAACTGCTAAAAATGCATTCTACAGTCTAGATTACGAACAAAAAATTGCTATCAACTTAAAGTGGTAAAGATGTAGCCAAGAAGTCATAAAGCATGGAAGATGTGTGGGAAGAGGATTCCAGTGGCATGGACTTACGAATCTGCACTGCCAGTTGATGTTTGAATTCCCTGCCAATATCCAGAGTTGACATCAGGAATGTTTCCACTTGAATGTGTGGTGTGGTATGATCAGCCGATACATGCATGCTCGAGTACCTGCACCTTTTGCATGGAAAGTTTGGTGGTGTAAGCGTTGCACATGTGACAACAAATCAATTGGGCATGCATGACCCTTAATTCATCACTTTCAATCAGTTGCTTTATTTTATGTGGTGATAATGATTTGCATTATTCTGATGACTCATGTTGAGCATGACAAACTGTTTTTACTGTAAAGGCAGTTTGGAATGAACTCACCAGTGTTTTGTTCATGGAACTCCCTGAGTAAGGTTTGACCACACAGTATAATATTTATGTGCCTGTAATGTTTTTTAAATTAAATTGTATTTTTGTTGTTGTAGCCTCTGATGATATTTGTAAATAAAGGTTTGCATTTTCGGTGGTTGACTAATCATACTGGGACATCCTGAAAGTGTATAAAATTGCTATTTACTGACACACACACACACACACACACACACACACACACATAAGCACGCACGCGCCTTGCTACACACACACACACACACACACACACACACACACACACACATTTTAGAAAATAAATTATGGTGCAGATTGTGGTGGCTGAAATGGAAAGCTTTTTGTTGCCTTTTATGTTAGAGCTGCATTGAATAATGAGACAGTTAAGGAATATACAAATGCAATTACACCAATAAAATTGTTGTGCCAAGATCTTTCTTTGCACTATGTGCTGAATGCTTTTTGCAGCATGTTTATGTAATTCAGAATGTTTCCCCCTTGCTCCTTTCTCTCTCTTTACTTACTAGCAATTAATCATTTTGTTTCAATTCATTTCTTGATTGATCAGTTTCTCAAGAAAACATGCTTTCGCTTATTCCTCTGGCTGACAAAGTAGAGTTAGTTGCTCCACCCCTCCCCAGAAATCATATTTGTTACAACTTTATTTATAGATGTGAAATCTCATTTAATGTCGTCAGTTTTGTATGATGGTGAAAATTTAGCCACTGAAGAGACTTTCATGTAAAATACGGGTAGATAATATTTGTTGATGCTCAAAGGCATGTTTGTAGACATTTCTGTCCTGTAATGAGAAATGTATAAATGAAAATTCACAAACATCTCTATATATTTATTGATAAACTAAAGAATATTGAGGAATGTCCATATCTTGACGTGCTTCCCTTACTGATTTTTTTATCTTTTCCACCTTACAAAACACACTGTGCATATGTGAAATACAATACTACTTATTTACCTACAACATACTGCCATTCATTAGACTAATATTAGGCTTTTTTTTCAGCAATACTATTGGTTGCATGCATTTGTCAAGAACACAGAGAAAGTTCTTAGTCAATTATTCTCATTGTTTGCTTGTACAGGTATTTCTTATCTATTTTTTTCCAGTCATTTGTGTTTAACTGTAGAACTGCTCTTTCTGTGTGTACCTGATACTAGCTGTATCACTAAAGCTCTAGATGATTTTTAATGTTCAAGCAGAGTTTCACAAAAGAATACTTTTTGCTAATAATAATATTTGGAATGAAAAGATAGGTTTAAACAAAAAACAATGCACTAAGGTGGACACATCATGATATTTTCCCATTATACAGTTTATTGGTTAAGCTGAAACAAGTATTTTATTAATTTTGTCAGTTTTTGTGTTTGTTTACATTTTCAGGCATGATTCTCAAGGACTTTGTTTCATTTCATTTATAATGCATAAGATAAGTTCATTTACACAATAGTAGGATGAAAAACAGAATTTTTTATTACAATGAGTACAGAAAAAACCTAGGCTTACTTTATGAAACAACAGAGAATCCAACAGATTTTGATAACTTGCTCTCATGATATTTCAGTTGATAGACGTCTGGCCCTCTGCAATTTTTTTCCACAAATTGTTTTAATTTTTCCACAAATTATTTTTACGTTGTTGAAGATTCAAGCATTGTATCATAACTCTCTGTTGATACCTGAAGATGATCAGAAAACTGTGGACAAAAATATCTAGCCATCATGGTATGGACATTTGACAAATTGCCTGAAGTTCCATGCAAAAATCAGTAAACCTGGAAAGTTTTTAAATGTCACAACTCCTGCCTTATATTACTTTATCCAGCACCTCTGTCCTTTCATTTTAATACTGAAGGTCTCTTGTCAGTTTTTGTATTTTTTCAAGTCATCTATGTTTTAATTATTTTCCACATTTCACATTAACAGCTTTTTTTTTTCCTCAGGCTGTTGTTTTTGTGATTGATTCAAGTAATATATCACGACTTCCAGAAGCTCAAAATGAATTATCAAAATTGGTGTCTGAAAAGGAATTAAAGGATGCTTCTCTTTTGATATTTGCTAATAAACAGGTACGTAGAACATTTAAACAGCAGATCTCTTTAAAAAGTTGTTGTAGATAAAGTACATTCTGCTACTCTGTAATAGTTCATGAAATGTTTATTGAACTATGTATTTTTAATGATGAGGTGCCTTTAACATGCGAATATAACAAGTGTTAAGGCACAAATATGGAGTGAGACGTACATGTTGATTTGGGCTTTTTTTTTTTCACTCCAGAGGCTGGTTTGATACAGCTCTCCATGCTAGTCTGCCCTGTGCAAGCCTGTCTATTTCTTTCATAAGTAATAAGACCCATATCCTCTTGAACATGCTTACTGTAGACAAGTCTCTCTCTCTCTCTCTCTCTCTCTCTCTCTCTGCAGTGCAACCCCCTCCCCCCCCCCCCCCCCCCCCCACACACACACACACAAACACTTACTTCATTATCAGGTTAACTATTCCATAATGCCTCAGGCTGTGTACTATCAACTCTGAGCTCTGAGACCAATATGGAAACCAGTTGAAAACGTATGTTGGTTGCTATTGTGAAGATCAATCCTTATTCCAGAATTTGAAATGTGTATTGCCCCTGTCTCAGTCATCAGTTTCAGATGCCAAGGATTTGACATACTCTGTCTGCACTAGTAAGTTTGCTCAAGGGAGAGAATATATTAGTACATTCTTTCCTTAAGAAGAAGAAGGAGTGTACTACAAATGTTTACTGATACTGAAATGATATGACATTAGTTAAGTGAGGGCTACCAGTTGAACACACTTCAAAGTGCTGCTAAAGTTTGCTGAAATATCATTGTATATACAATATTCTTGTAAGTCACTAGCACCATTACATTACTTACCAATATCTGTAATAACTGACTAATGCTAATAGTCTTACATTCACAGTAAATAGCAATTTGTTGCAAAATGTAATTCTCACACTGTCATTGAAATACGTATATTTGTAAGTACATAAGTAAACAACACAAAAATTTTGAATGTGGATTGTCAGATTGCCTCTACGTCACCATTCACAACTACATTCTGTAAACTACTGGGAAGTACATGGCAGAGTGTATGACCCATTGTAACAGAGGTTAAGGTTTCTTCCCATTCCATTCATGTATGTAGTGCAGGAAGAATGGTTATTTTAAATGCCAGTGAGCATAATATAATTAATCTAGTCTTGTCCTCACAATCCCTATGTGAGTGATATTTAGGGGTTTGTAGTATCTTCCTAGATTCATCATTTAAAGCCAGTTCATGAAACTTCATAAGTAGGCCTTGTCAGGATAGTTTTCATATTTCTTCAAGAGTATGACAGTTCAGTTTCTTCAGTATCTCTGTGACACTGTCTCATGGGTCAAATAAACGTGTGACCATTCATGCTGCCTTTCTCTGTATACATTCAGTATCCCCTGTCAGTCCTGTTTGGTACAGGTACCCCCCACTTGAGCAGTACTCTGTAATGGCATGAGTGATTTGCAAGCATTCTCCTTTGTAGATTAACTGCATTTCCCCAGCATTCTACCCATAAACCAAAGTCTCCCACGTGCCGTACTTACGACTAAGCCTACTTGATCATTCCATTTCATATCCCTAAAAAGTGCTGTACCCAGCTATTTGTATGGTTTGACCAATTCCAATTGTGACTAATTGGTATTATAGTCGTAGGATACTACAATTACTAATTTTGTGAAGTGCACAGTTTTACATTTTTGAACATGTAAAGCAAGTTGCCAATCTTTGCGCATCATCTGCAAAAAGTCAGAGGTAACTGTTAATATTGTCCGAAAGTTCATTAATATACAGGGTGTCCACAAATGTTTACCCTGATAACAAGACAGTGTAATTATTTATTGTGCACAGTAAATAAAACTTATGCCTCTACTAATTAAGTTTTGAAACTGGCATAAAATTTAATTCGGATTATGCACTCCAACATTTAAACAAGGGAAATTCCAGGATGGAATGTAGCAATATTATGAAAAGGATAGTTGCTACTCACCGTATAATGGAGAGTCACAGATAGGCTTAACAAAAAGACTGCTGGAAAGTAAGCTTTCAGTCAACAAGTCCTTTGTCGAAAATAGACATCATATACATACAAGAACACACTCATGTAAATGCAGCTCACACACATGACCACAGTCTCTGGCAGCTGGAGCCAGACTGTGAGCAGTAGCGCATGATGGGAAAGGTAACTGGGTGGAAGTGAGGAGAAGTCTGGGTCAGGGATAGCAGGGTACGGGTGGAGGACAGTAAACTGCAGTAAGTGGGCGAGTGCAGGGACAAGATGAAGAGTAGGGCAGCTAGGTGCAGTTGGGCGGGCAGAGGAAAGTTGGGGGGGGGGGGGGGGGCAGAAAATGAGAGAAATGATAAGTCTGAATGTGTCAGTGGCACAAAGGGCTGTGTAGTGCTGGAACAGGATTAGGGAAGGGCTACAGAGGTAAGGACAATGGGTAATAAAGGCTGGGGCCAGGAGTGTTACGGGAATGTAACGTATTGAAATTTTAAACATTTTATTGGCTGTGATCCAGCAACCATACACTATTTAAATGCAGAACGTATATACAGCCACTTTGGTTGCACAAAATTTTGTCAATTGACCACAGTTTCAGTTGCACTTGGGCAGTCTTCACCAGAATAAAAAGTTACATGGAATACCTAAAAATATAATGACATAGATTGAAATAATACACACTTAATAGGATTACTTCCGTAAATTACCTATAAACAGAATGTACTGCCATGGTTTAAAATGTCTGAGGAAAAATGCTCTCGTCAAACAGAAATGTCATAGGAATAAAATTTAAAATGTAAAAGTATAACATAATTGTCAGCCAGATAAAATTCTCCGTGGAATATAAAGACAACTGCAAGGTCATGTAGGGCCAAGATCGGCATAATACAGCCACTACCATCAGACGAAATGGCTAACATGCTGAGACAACCAGGAGATGGACACGAAAACAGATTCGCGCCATCTAGCAGGAAGTAATCGAAATAGAAATTACTTATGAGCAAATGAGGCATTGCAGAGGCAATTTTAAAAATTACTGGTAACAAATAGGAACCAGTGTGTGAAAGTTACAACACAATGTAACAGTCTTTATTACAAAAGAAAATGCAGTTCAGGTAATATACAGAGAAAACATAAGATTGGAAGCAAAAACGATATTTAGGAGACTACATTGAGGAGGTCCTCTTCTAATTATAAATTATCATAGATCTTTGAACAAAACACAATGCCCCATAGTTGGAAGAAAGCACAGGTCACACCTGTCTACAAGAAGGATAGCAGAAGTGACCCATGTCTTACAGTAGAATCTTACAATCTATTCTGAGCACAAACTTAATGGGGTTTCTTGAACAGAATGACCTACTTCACGGCAACCAGTATGGATTCCGAAATCATAGATCATACAAAATCCAACTAACATAAGGTACTGAAGGCTTTGGATCAAAGCAGACAGATAGATGCAGTATTTCTTGATTCCCGAAAAGCATTTGGCTCAGTACCACATCCATCCTTATTGTTAAATGTAAGGTCATGTAGGGTGTCAAGCAAAATCTGTGACTAGACTGAGGATTTCTAGACAGGAAGAACACAGCATGTAATCTTGGATGGAGACTCATTATCATATGTAGCAGTAACTTCAGATGTGCCCCGGAAAAATATGTTGGGACCCTTGCTGTTCATGTTGTACAGGATGTCCATGAAAGTTTACCCTGATTTCAAGATAAAATATAAATTATGTTTATGATGGTAACATTTGTTTTTTGTTACAGGTCTACTAGCGAACCCATGAAGTTTCTGTACAGCAGTGTCTCATTCAATACTTTCGCTACAAGGAGCACCATGTGAGCTATATCATAAAAATGGCTCCCCCCTAAGGAAGAAGCTCAGTGTGTTCTGTACCAAGCTGAAACCAAATCACTATTTAATGAAAGTTTGTGCCCAGTTATGGAAAGAAAGCAGCTGATGTCAGATTAATCAGATTGTGGATGGAAACTTTTTTAGCAACGGGGTCCATTCAGAAATGAACAAGCAGCAGCAGACCACCTGTTTCGGAGAAGACTGTGCAGCCAGTTCAGACTGCATTCGTGAGGTCTCCACAGATATTGATTAGACAGGCTTCACGGAGCTTCAAGTGCCAAAGAGTACAGTGTAGAAAATAGTTCGCAAATATCTTAAATTTTATGCGCACAAGTAAAAAATTGTTCAGAAACTACAACCAGATGATTGCCAAAAACATGAACAATTTGCAATCGACAAGCTGAACTGTTTGGATGAGGAAAATGATTTCTTGAAGTGTGTGTGTTTTTATGATGAGGCTACATTTCATGTTCGTGGCTCAGTTAACTATCATAATGTATGGGTCTTGGGATCAGAAAACCCTCACATCGTATGAGAACACATTTGGGACAATATAAATGTTAAGGTGTGGTGCGGGTTAATGGGTGATTGAGTGATTGGCCCATTTGTCTTCTTTGAAAGTAACGTTAAGTGGATTTGTTTACCTCTAATTGTTGTTGCTACAGGATATGCAAGACACTGTCACCTTTCACAGCAAGGTGATGCTCCTCCTAATTAGGCTCTAGAGGTTTGTAATTGTCTTAATGACACCTTTGCCAACAGATTGACTGTCAGAGACTGCCCAATGCCATGGCCACCTACAGCACCTAACACTGCCCCTTTAGATTTCCTTCTCTGGGTGTTTGTGAAAGATACTGTGTACAAAACAGCAGTTCCTAATACTGTGACACTGCAACAACGCATCTGAGATGCCCTTGGCACAATGATGCCAGACACATTGTAGAATGTGCGGCAAGAGACTGAATACTGGCCTGATATTTTGCATGTGACCAGGGGTGCATATGCTGAAATCATTTAAATGTTGACCTTGACTGACCTTATAATCCTGCCTGCTGATAAAGTCTCCACCGCTGCTTTTTGGACTGCAAGGATTACCTAGCAGAAGGACTCTACCAGTTGTCAGATTCATCCAGCTACAAATCCTGCCACAGTGACCCATTCCAGAAATCCAGCAGGATCTCCGGTCTCTCCTCAAATCTTTAGGCCCATCCCAGAACCTGTCCCCAGAGGTCATCTCCACCTTCTAAATGCTTCCTAAAGTTCATAAACCCAACCACCCAGGACACCCCATTGGGGCCAGTTACTGTGCCCCACTGAGAGAATCTCTGCTCTCATAGACCAACATCTTTGCACATTACCCACAACCTACTCGCCTGTATAAAAGATACCAACCACTTCTTCCACCGACCCTCCACAGTTCCTGTTCCTTTACCACATGGTGCCCTGCTTATCACTATTGATGCCGTCTCCCTTTACACCAACTTCCCTAATCGCCATGACCTTACCATTATTTAACACTATCGTTTCCAGTGCCTGATGGATTCCAAGCCAACATCCTCCTTCCTAGTCACCATGACCAACTATATCCTCACCCAAAATTACCTGCAAACAAATCCATGGTACGGCTATGGGCACCAGCATGGCACCATCCTATGCCAACCCATTCATGGGCCATCTAGAGCAATCCTCCCTAACCACCCAGAATCCCAAACCCCTCACCTATTTCAGATTCACTGATGACATTTTCGTGTTCTAGATTGAGGATGAGGACTTTTTTTTTTTTTACTTTAACTTTACACGTGGCTAAGGCCTTATCGACCATACACCTGCTCTACGAGCCTCTTCCAATTATTTCTATCCAGGGAAATTGTTGTCCAATCAGAGTTGATGCCCATCCTAGCTGCATCTTCCCAGATATTCTCCATCCACCTAATTCGAGGTCTTCCTCTTCTTCTCTTTCCTTCTAATTTCTTAGTGGATGCTATTTTGGGTTGTCTGTTCTCCGGCATCCTTGCTACATGACCAGCCCAGTTCAGTCTTCTCTTCTTTAACATTTCCACAATGGTACTATGTTTGTACAGCTCCCGTAGTTCTTCATTTTTCCTTATCCTCCACTCCATGACATTTTCATCGAAGATTGGTCCAAATATTTTTCTTAGTATTTTTCTTTCAAATATCAACAGTTTTTCTTCATCTTTTTTCCTGAATGTAATAGCTTCACATCCATATAATGCTACTGGTACAATAGTTGACTGATAAAAACGGATTTTGAATTCAGTACTAAGTGATCTCATCCTTAAAATTTTGATACAGCTGTAAAAGGTTCTATTAGCTGCTGCTAGACGGGCGTCTATTTCTATTTCTGCTCTATTGTCTCTGCTAAAAAGACTCCCTAAGTACTTGAAGTGGTCAACTGCCTTGAAAGTGAGACCATTTACGGTCAGTGGTGTATTCTTTTGGAGTTTTTTACTTATGACTAGATATTCTGTCTTTTCTTCATTCACATGAAGTCCCGCTTTCTCAGCTATTTTGTAATAATTTTGCATCATCCCAAAGCTAGTGCGGAGGATATAGTCGAAAAGGATGTACTTCGTAAGTAACGAAAGTATTATGAACGCTGTGCTGCGATATCATAGCTGGACAGATGGGCTTACATGCATTTGGATATGTGGTTGTTGTACTCCCCATTATCCACTGCTGAAGGTGTAGTCGAGTAGGAAGCGGTTCGTAAGTAATGAAAGTGTTATGAACGCTGTGCTGCGATATCATAGTTGGAGAGACGGGATATGTGGTTGTTGTACTCTCCATTAACCACTGCTGAAGGTGTACACCCTTTCCATATTCTTCCAGAGCCTTGGCACCTTCTCCCCCTTTTGCTTCACCTAGTCCTACTCAACCCAAAAAGCCACTTTCCTTGATGTTGCTCTCCACCTCAAGGACAGCTACACCAGTACCTCTGTCCATATCAAACCTACCAAACACCAGCAATACCTGAACTTTGACAGCTGCCACCCATTCCACACCAAGAAGTCCCTCCCATAGTGCCTAGCCACACTTGGCCATAGCATCTGCAGTGACTTGCGGTCCTTGGACCCAGTGTCTCACTGTGGCCATTACAGATTGTAATTACCCTCCCAGCTTTGTACAAAAACATATCTACTGTGCCTTATCTTTCTAGCCACCCACCACCTCCAAAAGTCCCACCATCCAGCCAGAGAAGAGCATTTCTCGGTACCAACCCGGACTGGAGCATCTGAATTACATTCTCCGCCAGGGTTTTGACTAACTCTCGTCATGTCCTGAAATGAGAAATGTTCTACTCACTATGCTTCCCACCCCTCCCACAGTGGTATTCTGCCACCCACAAAACCTACACTATATACTCGTTCATCCTTACACGACCCCTGCTCGCAACCCCTTGCCTCATGGCTCCTATCCCTGCAATAGACCTAGTTGCAAGAACTGTTCCAAATATCCTCCCATCTACTCCAGTCTGGTCACAAACACCACATATCCCCTCAAAGGCAGGGCAACTTATGAAACCAGTCATGATCTACAAGCTAAGTTGCAACCACTGTGCTGCATTTTACTTGGGCATGGCAATCAAGAAGCTGTCTGTGCCCAAGAAACAACTGGACCATCCTCTTGCTGAGTACACTGCCTAACACAACACTCATCATTTCAATGACTGCTTCAAAGCCTGTGCATCTGTATCCTTCCCACCAACACCAGCTTTTCTGAATTCCACAGGTGGGAACTCTCCCTGCAATATTTCCTACATTAATTACACTGCAGTGTCACAGTATTAGGAACCGCTGTTTTGTACACAATATCTTTCACATACCCCCATAGAAGGAAATCTAAAGGGGCAGTGTTAGGTGCTGTAGGGGGCCATGACATTGGGCAGTCTCAGACAGTCTACCTGTTGGCGAAGGTCTCATTAAGAGAATCACAGACTTCTAGAGCCTAATGAGGAGGAGCATCACCTTGCTGATAAAGGTGACAGTGTCTTGCATATCCTGTAGTGCCAACATTTGTAGGTAGACAAATCACTTAACGTTACTTTTGAAGAAGAAAAATGGGCCAATCACTCGATCACACATTAACCTGCACCACACATTAACATTTGGACTGTCCCAAATGTGTTCTCATACTATGTGAGGATTTTCTGCTCCCAAGACCCATACATTATGACAGTTAACTGAGCCACGAATATGAAATATAGCCTCATCATAAAAACACACACATTTCAAGAAATCATTTTCCTCATCCAAACAGTTCAGCTTATCCGTTGCGAATTATTCATGTTTTTGGCAATCATCTGGTTGTAGTTTCTGAACATTTAAGATATTTGCGAACTATTTTCTTCACTGTACTCTTTGACACTTGAAGCTCCGTGAAGCTTGTCTAATCAATTTTTGTTGAGACCTCGTGAATGCAGTCTGAACGGGCTGCACAGTCTTCTCCGAAACAGGTTGTTTGCTGCTGCTTATCCATTTCTGAACAGACCCCGTTGCTAAAAAAGTTTCCATCCATGATCTGATTAATCTGACATCAGCTGCTTTCTTTCCATAATTGGACACAAACTTTCATTAATTAGTGATTTGGTTTCTGCTTGCTACACAAAACACTGAGCTTTCTCCTTAGGGGGGAGCCATTTTTAGGATAAAGTTCACATGGTGCTTATTGTAGCGAAAGTGTTGAATGAGACAAATGGCTCTGAGCACTATGGGACTTGTTGAATGAGACAGTGCTGTACAGAAACATCATGGGTTCGCTAGTAGACCTGTAACAAAAAACAAATGTTACCATCATAAACATAACTTATATTTTATCTGGAAATCAGGGTAAACTTTCATCGACACCCGTACAACATGAACAGCAAGGGTCCCAACACACTTCTCTAGGGCACACCTGAAGTTACTGCAACATATGATAATGAGTCTCCATCCAAGATTACATGCTGTGTTCTTCCTATCAAGAAACCCTCAGTCTAGTCACAGGTTTCGTTTGATTCCCCATATGATCGTAATTTTAACAATAAGGATGGATGTGGTACTGAGTCATGCGCATTTCGAGAGTCAAGAAATACCTCATCTATCTGACTGCTTTGATCCAAAGCCTTCAGTACCTTATGTTAGTTGGATTTTGCATAATCTATGATTTCAGAAACCGTACTGGATGCCATGGAGTAGGCCATTCTGTTCAAGAAACCCCATTAAGTTTGTGCTCAGAATAGATTGTAAGATTCTACAGTATGTTATGAGTCACTTCTGCTATCCTTCTTGTAGACAGGTGTGACCAGTGCTTTCTTACAACTATGGAGCATTGTGTTTTGTTCAAAGATGTATGAAAATTTATAGTTCGAAGAGGACCCAACTCAGCTGCATGTTCAGTATAGAATCTGATTGAGATTCCATCAGACTTTGGGGCTCTGCTCAGTTTTAATGATTTCAGCTGTTGAGAATTTATTCACACTAATACCTATTTCACTCATCTTTTCAATGGTACAAGAATTAAATTGGGGGTGGGGGGGTACTCTTGAGTTTTCCTTTGTAAAGGAACATTTGTAAACAGAGTTAAACATTTCTACTTTTGCTTTGCTATCTTCAGTTTCAATTCCTGTCTTATCCGTGGGTAACTGAATGCTAACTTTGGTGCCACAAACAGTTTTTACATTCGATCAGCATTTCTTTGGGTTTTTTGATAGATCATTTAATAATATTCCGCTACACTGGTCATTGAAGGCTTCACACATTACTCTCTTAACAGTCAAACACGTTTCATTCAGCATCTCCTATTATGCAGTAATCTCTGTTCCTTCAGAAGTTTCTTTAAGGTGACTGTATACAGTGGAGGGAACCTCCCATTGTGAACCATTCTGCTGGGTACGTATCTGTTCAGTGCATGGTCAGCTATTCTTTTAAACTGGAGCCATAGTTTCTCTTCATGCTCCTGCCCTCTGCTGAATGTTTCAAGTTTCTCATTGAGATATGTCACTACTGCTTTTTTATCTAGTTTACTGGTCATATATATCTTTCTACTTGTTTCAGTTATCCTTTGTACTTTGGTAATCATTGTTGCCACAATTGCACTATGGTCACTGACACCAGATTGACACGCATATCCTCAAAGATGTTGCCATTAGGTCCAATATATTCCCATTGTGAGTGGGGGTACAAAGTATCTGTTCTAGGTAGGTTTCAGAGAAAGCATTTAGTTGTGTTTTACAGGATGTCTAATCATATCCAGTCACTAACAAAACTGTAATTTTCCAGTTGATTTGGGAACTTACGTACAAGCGAATTGAGATTTTTCTTTAAAGTTTTTGGTTACATTGTGAAATGAGGCTGGTGGGTGGCAGATGGATCCAGTCTATTTTATGCCCACCCATGATACTGAGTCCTGCCCAATCAGTCTTGCATGCACTTTCAATTTTTATTTCAATGTATACACCGCCTGCATTTCCTGTCTGCCTATCCTTTCAATATACACTTAAATTTTCCCCAAAAATCTCACTGCTATCAGTTTCAGGTTTCAACCAGCTTTCTGTACCTAATATTAATTGAGTTGCTTTTCAAGGGGGCTTCAAACTCTGGCACTTTGTTAGGAATGCTTAATACTTTGGCAGTTAACTGCTAGGATTTCTTGCCTGTGTGATTTGGGAGGTGGGAGTGGGGTGGGGGGCATTCCTCTGAATCTTAACTAATGCTTTTGGGTCTCCTACACCTGTTGTTATATGGACGTGATAGAGACCTGTTTAATCTAAACAACCTTTTGAGCATCCCACACTCAGTCAGCTACCTGTGATGTGTAGTGCACGCGTGATCCATTTAGTGGGACCCTACAGTTCTCAACCCTCTGGCACAAGTTGAGGAGTTGCAGCCTAGCTTGTGAGAGAATCTTCGAACCTGGTTCAATCCTTCCACTCAACAGCTAGCCCGCAGCTCGTGGTCTAGTGGCTAGCATTGCTGCCTCTGGATCACGGGGTCCCAGGTTTGATTCCCGGCCGGTTGTGGATTTTGTCCACCCGGGGACTGGGCGTTTGCGTTGTCTTCATCATTTCATCATCATTCATGAAAGTGGTGAGACTGGACTGTGTAAAGACTGGGAATTTGTACGAGCACTAATAACTGCGCAGTTAAGTGCCCTACAAACCAAACATCATCATCATCATCTTCCACTCAACTCAAAACCAGAGGACAATGATCAGTTCTGGGGACAGTACTACAAACTGTGAGCTTTGTTGAAACTCCATCACGTGCAAGGCTGATCTTCTCAACCTTCTCTGCCAGTCACTGGAATGATCCAAGTATGTCCTCAGAGCCCAGATGACAGGCATCATTTCTTCCAATGTACACCATGATCTGCAGCTGGTTTCACCCTGTCCCCTCAGTGGCTGCCAGAATAGCCTCTTCAACATGTTGAATGAGGCTCCCAGGCGTACATTCCCTAAGAAGCACCATTATTTGCCATATGTTTGAACTGCCGATGATTAATAGACCCCTACCCTTTTGCGTTTGCTTCCTCTTGACACAGGACAAAACGGATTTGCCCAAAACAGGTGAAGTGAGTGTCAGTGGCTCAGTTTCAGTGAAAGACAGCACCTTGAACTTGATGGTTAGGGTAATTAGTATATCACCCTGAGTCCAGTGTGGTCCCTGCCTACCCTGTACAGGACTCCTGTATCTACCTTTGACATGCCACTTGCAGTCAAGTGGATTAGTAGTGACAATCACCTGCTTCCTGCAGACGAGACAGGATCCATTGCTAAATCAGGTTCACAGATGAGACAGGATCCATTGCTTATTCAGGTTCACAATGAAATAGTTGTTTCATTGCCCATGTTTGGCAGAGTGTTGATTTTTTTTAAAATTCTTTTTAACTGTGGCAATGAGAGTACTTTATTCCAATTAAAACAGACAATACCTCCTGGAGACTCGGTAGGTTCTTTTTTATTTTAGGAAAAACTCATTGCTGACTGTTCTTATATGGCTGTGTAGCTCAGTAAAATAATTTTATGTTCCATCTGGTAAATTGAAATGCTGGGTCTCTTTCCAGTATTTTGTAATACAAACCACTATTTTGCTGTTATTGTAATAACTCCAAATCTATTGATGTATTCATCAGTGTAATTATGCATATAACCCACGAAATTGTTAGTCACGATGCGGAGTGATCCGTGCAATGGTGCCAGTTTACCTGGGCAACAGTGGCAGAATTAAGGAGTCATATGCACCATCTTAGCTTCAATCATCTCAGCTCTCGGATGGGTACTACATGCTCTCAGATGGTCTTATTTGTGATGACTTTGTGATACTTATTACTTTCTGGACACTGACCTGGACTTTGTTATTCCCTGTCAACATTTGGCTTGTGCACGAACATGTCTGTTTTCCTAATGTGGTGCTGTCACTGTGCTCTGATGTGTAGTTTTTCTAAAAGACTCTGGCAGGAGAATTAATCTAAAAATATTGTGTCCATAAATTTTGCATCAGTAGTAATTTTTCTAACACCTGTGGAGCAAGGTAGTGAAGCCCTTACTCATCTTCTAAACAAAATTGAGACTAAGAAGACACTTGTTTACTTAGTAGTGAGTACACTGCTTGGTTGAAATGGCACCAAGTTGACATAAACAGAGTAGTACAATCCAACACAGAAGAACCTACGTGGAAATCAGTAAGGTTATTTAATGATACCAGTAACACTTTTTCTTCTAAATAATCTGCAAAAGACATAGCAAAAGCAAAATGAAGTCAGATGTTGATATTAAATCTCATTTTTTTGGTAAACTTTTGTTATTATTTGAATGTTGCCTTCCTAAAAACATTAATAAAAAATTACATTAACGAGCCTGGATCATTAACGGTATTGAAGTACCTTGTAAATGGAAATGGGAATGTTGCTTATAACATCTACAAAACGTGAAGTTTCAGTTATATTTACTAGCTCAAAAATTCATTCAGTGGTGTAAAGCTTTATTTTTCTTTTATTTTTTAATGCAACATTAATAATCCAAGCAGAGTCTAACCTTCTTAAATTACAGTCAAATGAGTGCAAGGTAGTGTCGCTGTTAAGTTGATTGGGAGTGTTGTAAATGATTGTTCACAACTGCCGCGTTCCTTATCAATGATTTCATAAATCAAATTAAAGAAATAATGTCTAGTATTTCAGAAGAAACAGTGAAACATCATGATGTAAATACGGTTGCCACAAGATTTAATCAGTTTGAATACTTGCCCACTGTTGTTTGTGGAATGCAGATCATTACAAGTTGTTCTACAAATGAAGTCTTAACCAGACTCTGTGGTGTCTCCTACATAATATACTCAGAAGTAGTTCTGTCATAATAAACAAATATCTTTACTTAAATATTTAATGACACTAGCTCACTGCAGTTCCCAACAAATCTTAAAATAGGCCATTGTTAAATTTCTTTATAATGAAATGACTGGATAAATGTCAGTAATAGCTAACAGTTTTTATCATTGACTTTGTGTTCAAACATGATTTTAGTCCTCTATTGATACTTGGTAAAAACAGCTTAGATTTCGTAGGACTGATGAGTTAAAAATGCCATTTGCAGTGCTAGTTGGTATTATGTGAGCTGTCCAAGGCCTTTAATGGCTAATACTTTGTCATGAGAAATATTATCTTTGTAATCATTGATGTAGGAAATGACTTGAGATGTGTGAATTTTAACAAAATTCATCTAGAAAGTTATACAAAATTATTAAACTAATGTAGGACTTGTTTTCCTGACTGAAATTAAATCATCAATGAAATTCTGCAAAATTAAATATTATAGGCACTACCATTTCTCATTTGTGTCAGCAACTTTTCATTGAATAACAAGCCTAACCAATCCTTATTATCCCTGACAGAGTACAACTAAACAGTTGAAGAAAAGTTTTGATTTAACTGGAACATGGGCAATTAAAGTAACATTAAATCAATTTAAGGATACAGGTAATGAGCAAAAATAAGAAACCCATTGAGAAATTGAGAAGGATGAAAAAGCAAGAGTTAATAGGTGGGGAAAATGGCAGCTTGATGTCAAAAAACACATTAAATAAATGCTTAAGATTAGAAAGTGTGAGGTTCATTAAAAATGAAACCTGGTCAGTGTGTCTGCCTTTGCCTTGCTTGTAAGGTGGCACCACAAAACTGCGGGTACAATGGCGCCATCTGTTGGTAGAGAGACTGATGCATGTGCACCATTTGATGTTGCATAGTGCCAATGTGGTTTCACACTAAAGAGAAGGCTTTCACACAAGTGATCATCCACTACTGAACATGCAGGCGAGTAGCAGGAACAGCAAGGAGTGATTTGATTTTAGGCGGCAAATGGAGTTGGACGCCATGAAATCGAGCTTCTTTACAGAACCTTAGACAAGCCATCAAGTTGAAATGCTGTGGCATGTTGTCCAATGGCATTACCCTCCTGCATGATAATGCCCACCCACACACGACCTATGCAGTGAAGATGACATTGCAGCAGTTTCGGTGGGAAACGCTGGAACATCCAACCTTTCACTGTGCAACTTTCATGAGTTTGGACCTGTAAAACAAGCTATTCATGGACATTGATTCACAATGGATGACGAAGTGTGTGACTGGGTCCTGGCCTGGATTCGACAGCAGCCTACTAGCTTCTTCAAGGAAGGAATCGACCAGCTAGTATTGCAATGGGATAAATGTGCCAACAATTTTGATGACTATTTTGGAGTATGTGTACTGTGGATAACTACATTTTTATGAGCCCTGTTTGCCTGGAGAGAGAAAAACTGAAGAAAATATGGAAGATTTCAAAAGTTCTAAGAAGGCAATACAGGTTGCAACAAAAGTCGAGATATACCCCTATTAAAGTCAAATGATGTGAGGAATCATAATGGAGTCTAATACAGGGTATCTGTAGGTGTGGGCGCACCTTATAGGAGCTATGACAACAGTGGCGGCCATTTTAAAATCCGCTGTCTTGGATTTGTGTGACGTGTTTCAAATGGTAAGGGGGTCACATGGCAGATCATTTTGAAGAGCCTTTTTCTCATGAATACAGATGTGAAATCTGTTTTAAGAGATCTTTGTTTGTCTAGGAGATATGACCCATTAAAGTTTAGGACACTTCTCATAGTCGGCATTACAGCATAAGCTTAATATGACCTCCATTGTGGTGAACACACAATTGGAGTCATTTTTTGACAGTCCTGTTGCATATGTGAGTCAAGAAAGGCCCATGCCTCGTCAGTACACCAACAAAGATGGGCTGCATTGTTGATTTTTACATCATACACAATTGATTTCAAATGTCCACACAGATAAAAGTCAGCAGATGATAGACCAGGGGACTGTGGTGGGCATTAGATAGGACATCTCCTACCTATCCAGTGACCTCCAAACTATTCATCCAGAAACTGTCTGACTTCGGTAGCATAGTGGATACATGTACCATTATGTTGGAAGAAAGTTGGGAAATCACCCTGGCAAGTAAACAGCGTTGGAAGCACATAACCACAGAGCATTCAACGTTCCATCAATAAACACCAGCCCAACAATTCTTGTGCCCCAAATCCCACACTAAACCATCACTTTTTCACCGCCAGAACCTTTATAGAAATGCACTCGAGGAGTTTGCAACTGGCTAGTAATCATGATGCTGTTTGTTTACTTATCCTCGAAAATAAAAAATAGCATCGTCACTGAACACCTGTTGTATGCAGTTTGTGATTCCTGCTATTACACTGTTCCAGAGCCCATTCTGCAAACTGCACCTGCCGGTCAGGATCATCATCCAAGAGATGATGTTGCATCTTTAACTTGTACTGGTGCCATTGGTGTGTGTGCAATACAAGCAGGATTGAACAGTGTGTGACACTGGATATTGCTGATAATTGGCACCTGCTGCACTGTAGACTTTTCACAAATGATGCCAAACTGCTGTTCCAGTGTCCTTGTCAGTGGCTGTTCTTGGATGTCCAATTCATGGCTTGTCCACCACAGAACCCGTTGCACAAAATTTGTCCAATAACTTGAATATTGTCGTATGTGAAATGTCATTCCCCTTGGGGGGCCAGGCATTAGAGTCAACGGCAATAATGCTGGCTGGCACTCCGTCCACCAATCATTAACACAATTTCAAGACGTTCCTGCTGTGTAAGTGCCATTGTGGATCACCTGCAACAACAAGCAGACTTTATCACCTCTCACAGTTTCAAACTTTAACAGGTCATAACTCATACACAGATAAAGATATCTTAAAACAGATTTCTCACGTGTCTTCCTGAGAAAGAGACAGTTCAAAATGATGTGCCACATGACCCCCTTCCCATTTGAAACACATCACCAAAATCCAAGATGGCGGATTTCAAAATGGCCGCCATTGTTGTCATAGCTCCTATAAGTTGTGCCCCCACCTACAAATACCCCATACCGTACACCATTATGATTCCTCACACTGTTCGACTTTTATAGGGGTGTATCCTGTCTTTTGCCTCACCCTGTACTGTGGTTTGTGTGTAAAAATACTCAGGTATATACAACAGGTAAATGAAGTAAGTAACAAGGACTGTAAACAATGGAGTAACAGAAGAAAAAATAAAAGTAAAAATTATGAAACATTGATAAAGAGAAGAATCTTCTAAATGAAACTGAGTTCAAATAAATGTACAAAAACTTCTACGTATGAGTTGGTAAGCAGCACAATTACAAGTGAAAGGTAACAAAAACACCAGATTTGAGAACCTGAAAACCTTTTTCTGAAGAGAGAGAAAAGAGTTGGTAGAAATTATGTTATTCCGTAGTTATACTACTTGTATTTTTCTGCTTTCCTATGCTACTATGCATTGAAGTCTCTCTTTTACATGTACACACTTTTTGTTTAAGTTTTAATATATTTACCAACAATACAGCTATTAGATGAAATGTATTTTAAAGAAAAAAGAGCCATAGTTGATAGCCACAACATATATTCATAGATGACAGAGTAAACATCATGAGAAAGGATACTTATTCCCTTCGTAAAAATAAAATAGCTATAACAATCTCTTTGAAGTATGGCTTGTGCAATGTGCCATATCACATACTCTAATACTCTACACCGTCTCTGGCATTACTTAATTATTGTGTGTAATAAAGGAGGAAACAGCAGCATGTAACACTCTGTTATTGAGTGTGCTTTGTAAATAACCAAGGTTATTGCCTTCACCCTCCCATACCAATGTTTTCAATATCCAAAGAATAAAACTGCTTCATCTACTCATTCCAGTTTTGCTACCTAATTGGTTTTATGTGCATTAACACATTGAGTTTTGTGCTTCGCCTTTAGTGACACATCATTAACAGGATATTAAACTTTAATCTGTCTTCCATTGCTATTTAAAATTCATTGTTATTGACTTCCTTTCTATTGACAATTTCCATTTCTTTTTTACTCTCTTGCCTTCTCATTTTTGTTTTCCACCCATGATTTCTTTGAGGTTTATGTCTCATCTTTTATTCATTGATTTAAAGGTGATATTTATTGGTACAAGACACTATAAAATTTGAACCTCAAATGTTGGCTTATTGTTACTTCTGACTGCTTTCTTGCTTCTTTGTTTCATGCAAAGTAACGGTCAGTGTAACTTTTTCTTTTGGTACAGCTACTGCATATCCTACCCTGTCTTGTTGCTTTCTTTTATTCACTTTCTCATGATAAAGTATGTGCTGTGTTTTTACTGTTTTGGTTAGTAATTTTCATTACATCTCCTCTGTTACATGTATATTTTATAGGTATGAAATCTTCTTATGCTACAGAAACCATAGCAGTTCCTGATTAGGCACATGGATGAGTGATGTATCAGTGGCTGTTTTGTATTTTTTTTTTTTTTTTTTTTTTTTGCAGGACCTAGAGGGCTGCCTTTCTGTGGAACAGCTGACAGAGCAGTTGGGATTGTCCAAGCTATGCTGTACACGTTCTTGGCATATCCAAGCATGTGATGCACAGAGTGGTACAGGGCTGCATGATGGACTGGAATGGCTGTCACGCCAGCTAGTGGCCTCTAGTGTTCTTGATGTCAACTGACTGTATCCCAGTAAGTATTGAGTTTTTATCCATTTAATTTTTATTTCCTATGAAATTCTAATGATGAAAGAGAGAAATAATGTCTCATCTTCTGCAAAAATACTAGAAACAGTAGTAATAAATGCTATCTCTTGATATAGGTCAAACTTTTTAAATGTTTGACAACATTTACATATGGTCATTATCTTCTTTCAATTACTTTATGCAGTGTAAAACTTCTTGTAATTTACCTCAGGACATGAGCCAAGTTGAAACAGTCTCTTGGATTCTTGAAGTTAGTGCTGGGTCAGTTCTTTGTGTAAAGAAGTAGTTCACAGGGAATGGAGACATTAAGTTAAGAAGTTAAATGTTTACACAGAATTGGTTTTTCAAGATCTTTGTTCATTTTAGCATCACTGTAAATACTTCTTTCTTTTTTTTTTTTTCTTTTTTTTTTAACCACATGTGACATACTCTGTGTTCTGTTCTGTGTACAGAAATCTTTCTCATTGTAAAATGTTTTCAATGTACTTTTATGAAGTTAATTGTCAGTGGTCTTTAAGACAGTGTACACCATATCATTCTGGCTATTTCACGTCGTAATTTGGTTTCTGTCCACTCTTTTCATATCATTATCATCATCACCACTGTTGATTCATACTAGGAAATACAAGTTCATTTTTTTCTGTGGATGTGATTATGCTAACATAAAATATATGAAGAAATTCAGAACACAAAGAAGGATAGTGGTGCTATTACATACATTTCAAAGGTTCACTAAATGTGTGCTTGAAATCTGAATTCACAATTTTTTTGGGTCATGGCCTTATTATGTTACATTGTGGACAATTTGCTTACGAAATATTGCATTTGCATTCATTCATTGTGTTCAGATCTTTTTGCAATCATGCTGAGACATTTTCTGAGAACCATACTTTTTTCTTGTCAGTTCATCCAGTTGCTTCAAAAAATGTAATAAGTGTATCATTATAAAACATGAATATGTGCGTATTTGCATGAAATGTAGTAGCAATATTTGTTTCAGATCCTTGACGGAAACATCAGCATATAGACTGGGGGACATGGAACATCTAATTTGAGGATATTCCATGGTTTGCTATTACAAGTTTGTGAACATTTGTGATATTATCTGTTAAAGTTGTGTTGTATGCATGCTTCGAGGTAGTTCATGTGTTCAGTGTATAGAATGTGATCCTATAAATTTTTCAGAATAGTGGAATGTTTGTGTCAAAAAATACTCATTCAATGTGTGCTAGAATTTGGTGTATTTGTAAAAATAATAAAACTGTATTTAGACAGTCTCCTTGCAAGTTCTTTATTTTGCCAGACATCCTCAAGTGTATATATATAATTGTTTAGAAATTTTTCGTGAAACATAATTTTTTACAAAAGAGGGATTTCAGGAGTGTAAACTTCTTCTTTCTTGCTCTCTTAAAAGTAAGAGTGTCTTAGAAATAAATTTCTAGTCTAAGAATTTATAATTCATTGCTAACTAGAGAATCACAATTTTTGTAACTGCCAACATTTTTGATTTCATGTTGTAATGAAAATTTACATAAAATATTTTTGAGCAAGAGACTATAAGAAACATGTTTTTTTTTTTTTTTTTATTTTTTTATTTTATAACATTCATGTTACTTTTCTGTTTTGAGGTGCAGTGGAAGAAACTTTTGTCGTTAGATGTGTACCTTTGTGTGAAAATTAAAATTCCAGCATAGTCCATGGTCTGTTAGGCTTGTACTCTAACAACATTAACATATGTCTCAATTAACAAGAGTATAGCTCATCTGTATCACAATATTTTTTTTAAAACTGCAAACAGTTAGAATTTCATGACTCAGTGAGAGTTTCCATAAAATATTGTTGGGACAGAGACTGTAAAAGAGATGTTTTTTCATACCTCATGACATTCATGTTACTTTTCTATTTTGAGGTGCAGTGGAGGAATTTTTGTCATTAAATGGGTGCATTATGTGTGAAAATTAAGGTTGCAGAGTAGTCCATGGTGTGTTTAGGCTTGTACTCTTAAAACATTAACATATGTTTCAATTTGCCAAGAGTATAGTTCATCTGCATCACATGTATGAATCAAGTTGCCACCTTCCAACTGGACTTCATATGCTGCATCATTTTAATATTGTCAGCAGTGAAGTATTGTGTTTCATCTGTGGACTTGAAAATCATCAAACCATCTGTTCAAATACATGTAGTATTTGGAAGATGCACATTTATTAGATATATTATATTTTTGTGCCACTATATGTATATTTATACTAATATACAGGGTGAACAGTAATAAAGAGGACAAACTGCAGGGATGGATTCCTGATTGGAAATGGAGGGAAAAAGGTCCTTTGAGCATGTGTCCAGAAATGGACGGTGTGCAAGCAGTTACAACAAAACATCCCAGACAACAGTACAGAACAGCATCACATCCAGGTATCAAGTGTTCAAAGTGGCGTCCATGGGATTTCAGGTGATAGGGATGATAGCAGTTGTCATGTAGGATACACATAACATCGTACTTTGGCTCACATCATGTTGGGAGGGCACTTTCCTGATGTTGTCCAAGGGTTCATCTCAATATCACCTAGAACCTGGTCCTCGAAATCTAGTGTATGCACAGTCTGCCACCTCTCTGCACATTTGTATGTCTGAATGGACCCATGATCATACAAACGTCAAAAAATTCCTTGAAATGTGCGATGTGGTTGCTGTCTGTTAGGATTCTTTTGGCATAGCTGTGATGCCTCTCAACCGTTTCCATCTGGTTGGCCACACACAAAACACCATCTTGGCTTGTTCCTGACATGAATACCAGACCATTCTCCTGCTTACAGTAAACTGCATCAATCACACGGCCTGTAAAATAAAGGGAACATATGACACATGGTCAGAGGAAGTGTAATTCGTAAGTGCCATCTACCATGGCAATGATGCATTTGCAGACACATGTTCATAAGACCTTTTTTCTTCCAGTTCCAGTCAGGAATCCATCCCTGCAGTTTATGGTTTTATTAATGTTCACTATATATAATGGGGAAACATTAGCAAAAAATCTTGAAAAAAGACTAAATATTTTTTTAAAAACCGGCTGTGAGAAAGAAAATGCTGTGCTGTGCAGTTTCATTTTCTTTCTTGCCATTGCTTTTAATTCTGATGGCAGGGCATATAAACCATTAAACAGACTGTCCCTCCCATACATATTATTTCTCTGTCTATATAATATTAAATAAAAATTCTGTACACAACCATGTGCTGTTTTGGTTTTTGCCCCACAGTCAGTTTTAACTGACAACCTGTGTGTTACTAAAGCTGTGTTTATGGCTTATTGGCTTATGATTAGGATACATCTACACAAACTGAACTGTCCAAAATTTTGTAATGCATCTGAAATAAACTATATTATTTTGAAAAAATAATAGGTGATCATAAACAATACCAATCAGTTGGTATTGTAATCACCACTGAAGATGCAATTCAATATCCACAAGGATTTCTTAATTCACTGAATCAAAATGGCTTTCCACCACACAGTTTGAGGCTTAAAGTTGGCATTGTTGTAATACTACATCATCTCACACCTCCAAAACTTTTCGGTAGTACCTATGTGCAGAAGCAACTATCCTCACAGGTTTAGCAGCTGGAGAGGTCGATCTCATACCTCCTATATCAGCAGTCCCAACTGATTTACTCATAAACTTGAATCAACTTCAATTTCCAATCAAGATTTCATTTGCAATAATTATTTTTTTCATGGGCTGTTGTACACTGCCCATTCACAAACTGCAAGTTCAGAAAATCAGTCATACTGGGTCACATAGTACCCAGGAAAAAAAAATGCTTTATATTCTGAACTTTTGTAATTGTATTGTGTCATTTCTTAAAAAAACTTAAAAATAATAAAAAATAAAAACAAAGGAGTCTTTTTCATTCGTATTCTGTACGATTTATAATAATATCGAGTGCCATACCATCAAAGTTGGCAAAGTCACAATGAGGAGTTGAAATTTTGTCCTGAAATATCACGGATTAGGATGTAATCTATATCCAATTCCCAAATATATATGTAGCAACTGGGAAGCATTGCTGAATTTGCTAGTAATAAATAAAGAAGCCAGACAGAGGGATACTGTAATGACTTAAACAATACATATGATAAACTTTTTCATTCTATTGCAATTCATTTCATGAGCTTGGACTTTATGGGTGTTTTTGGAGTTCACTTAATCCACTACCAAGTCGAGACAAATGTATAATCGAATTAAAATATGGCATTTTCCAGTTTTGCTGTATTTTATTAGTTCAAGACTAGTTGAAACCTTCAAACCCATTCACAAGTGATTTTGTGGTGCTGCATTAGAAAACCATGCCTTGCATATTGGAATGGCAGAATCTTTAAATTTGTGTTTTCCATTTGTTTTGGTTCACAAATGCTGTCTTGTTGGTTTGACATAAAATCACTTGAGGTTGGCCTAGTAGGCTGAAACTAATCATGAACAAATAAAATTAATATGTCAAAAGTGGAAAATCCCACCTTTTTTATTTTGTTTTATTTTTAATGGTAACTGCTATGAAAAAAATGTAATCAAATGTTGAGACTGAGACTAGATAGTTATGCCTCTGCTTCAAATATATTGGCTCAGTGGTTCATGATAGGAAAACTTCATACATATTATGCTGCTTTATGTCATTTAATGTCGTATATGCAGTCACGTTCATAAATAAAGGGATCACTGAAATCTACAAAAACATGTTGTTTCATGGCAATGTTGTAGGGAAGAATATACCACGGCTTTCAGTCACATCTGCGATATATGATTAATCATTACAAGACTACTTTTTTGTCAACAAATGTCTGTGTATGCAGTGAGTTTTAGTCCTCAGTTTAGAGCACGAAAATCATTTATTAATACTCGCTTAGTACAATACAAATGTCTCTGTATGCAGTGAGTTTTAGTCCTCAGTTTAGAGCACGAAAATCATTTATTAATACTCACTTAATACAATACAGAATAAATGATACATGGTTCATAGAAGTTACTGATCCTGCGAATTATCCATGACTGGAAATGAAAACAATCGTAAAAAACACAGTTTGAGTTACAATGGTCAAAACCACTCACAGGCAATGCAGGATTCATTCATTTAGCCAAATGGTATCACAGTCTGCTGAAGAAGAACTTAACAGCATCAGGCATAACATCACTATACTCAGATCCCAAGCAGGCCCTGCTGTAATACAAGCTGTGGGTGTTGATGTAAAGGGTGATCTACTGTCAGTAATGCTGTTCTACAGTCTTCCAGATAGTTATGACAATTTTAGATGTGCTGTTGGATCTCGTGACAATCTACCAGAGATGCTAAAAGTAAAACTCTTGGAAGAACACAACACAAGGAGTCGTAAAGACAGTAAAACTACAAGTGCAGCTATGTTTGTTAAATCGGGCAGACGTTTCATGAGCAAGTGAAAAGTACAGTGAGTAACTGTGAGAAATTGGAACAAAAATCAGAACAAAAACCAAAAAAAAGCAAAATC
This sequence comes from Schistocerca americana, assembly GCF_021461395.2. Classification (NCBI taxonomy): domain Eukaryota; kingdom Metazoa; phylum Arthropoda; class Insecta; order Orthoptera; family Acrididae; genus Schistocerca; species Schistocerca americana. Next base: position 660,008,676 of record NC_060119.1, on the reverse strand, counting down.
TATATACAAATGCAGCTTTTGTAACAAGAAGAGAAAAAGAAGATGGGTGGTTGGTTTTTTTCTTTTTTTTCCAAAAAGAAACTAAGTGGTTCAGATCATCAAGAGTGATTCAAGGATATATATGATGAAATCAGTTCATGTGTGGGGAATGGTATTTGGGACATAGTAGACAGGACACAAATAAAAGAATAATTGACTGTATGGCTGTTTTCAGGAATAAATACAGATATATTGGATCTTTGCCTTGGAGAAATGTAAAAACAGTTGAACGAGGATTCAACCAACAGCCTTGAGTTGACTTCGTGGAAACATCCTCTCCAGTCGCAAGAATTGAATCACTTAGACTACTCATGGCTCTTTCTGTCAAATTGGACTTTTGTGTCTCGCAATGTCAAACACTGAAACCTGCTGACAAAGTGTGTATAAGCTTACAAAATCCATTTATGAGCTGCACCAAGCTGGTTCCTAGTGGGATGACAGGTTGAATGCATCCCTAACATCAACTGGACTGCAATGCCCACATTCAGATCCATGCAGCTTTGTAGACAATGTAGGAGAATGTCCAGTCTTCCCACTATTTTATGTAGATGACTTAGCAGTTGCTTCAAGAGACCCAAAAAGGACAAAATAAACCAAGGATGCACTATCTGCCAGATTTGATGTCTAGGATCTTGGTGCTATAAGATGCTATCTGGGCTTGAGGTAAATCAATCTGTTGACAAAATTGCATAATTTCAAAGTGATTTTATCAGAGAAGTTTTACACTGATTCAGAATGGATCACTGCAAGCCATTAAGGACTACAATGGCAACTGTGCACAAGTTGGATGCAACAGCCATGAGTTCAGAAGATGACACTCATTATCCATTCAGAAAACTGGTTGGAGTATTGATGTATGTCACCATGTATATACAACTTGGCATATACTATGCAATGATTATGTTAATCCAGTACGTCAACAGTCATAATTTTGTTCACTAAGTGAATCCTTGATACCTGAAAAGAATCATAGACAAGAAGCTGATCTGCATCAAGATAAGGAAGGGATCATTGGTCTCACTGATGTTGACTGGCAAAGCTCTGATACGGATAGGATGCCATATGCAGACTACAACTTCACCTTATCCAAATCAGCAATTTCGTGGTGTTCACACAAACAGAGAACTCGCCAAAGCAACAAAGGAATTATTCACCTGTCAACTTCAATGAAGGCGCTGGATTTAGGGAAGCTGGAAAGTTAGCACATAACCCATGTTCAGATAAAATATCACCTCATACATCAAGGTCTACAAGAGTATCCATTGACACTGGAATATTAGACAACAGAAGATACAATGGCAGATGTACTGATGAAGGCTCTTCCTGGACCAAAGACTGAGAAATGCTTTGAAGGACATTGAATTCAATCCTAGAGCCACAGACTTAATTACACAATTCTTAATATATAACTGCCTGTAAAAATTGTGGATGCTTGTTGCGATTCAAATGTTACAACTATGTAGTATCTTTGGTGCCCATAGGTGTCACTATGTGCATATTTTTCCAAGTCTATTGCTCTTAGTTCCGTTTTATTCTCCATACAGTGAGCTATGAGCAAAGTTGTTTAGTAATTATGCATTGTGCCTGTATTTTTAACCACACCCCTAGAGGTGCCAATGCCCTGGCCTGAGGGAGAAGTGAAGAAGCTGGAACTGGCTGCTCCCAGCCTGTGGCCGTTGATACCTGCCACCCTATAAGAGGCTAGGAAAGCATTTTGAGTCAATTTGGGCATGGCTGACCCTATAGCCTTTGTCATTTTGTTCTTAAATAGAAACTATGTATTGAAAGTGCCACTACACATATTTGCAAGTGAGCTGTTTCATGTATGAGGTTCCACCATGGTGAGACATGTGGAACAGCTGCAGCACTCATTGCTGTAGAGCTGCAAGCACTACCATTGTGCAGTTGTCATCCGGAGTCAGTATCTGGATGTCTTAACAAATCTGGAGCAGGTAGTGTCATACAGAAAAACAGTGAACATCCGGCAGTTCTGACAGGGCCATCCACTGTAGACACGCTGGAAAACATGATGCAATAGCGCATCCCATCAGGACATTGCTGGGACATCCTTCCAACTACTACTCAGTCTGAAAGCTGACAGTTTTCTGTTTGTCAGATTCTATATCAGGACCTGTAGGCAGTCTGGAGAGAGCACCTGGATTAGAAAGTTTATGACCTGAGTGATACTGTGTGGAGTATTAGTAATTTGTTAAGTGCAAGACCCAACAATGTAGACAATGAGCTGCTTGCTGTGGCAGTCAGCCTTGGGTCCAAACAAAGGTTTGTGATAGGTAACTAAGTGCAACTTATTGCCATAAAGGAAAATGTGGAATTTATGTGCTTCAAAAGTAATAACCAGCACTTTCTTTTCAATTTGTGTATATTGTTAGTGAACCTTGGACATGAACATTACAAGCTTGTCCGAACCATCTGGGAACTTATGGGACAGGCTTGTTGCATCATTCAACAAGGGTCTGAATCCTAATGTAGGCATTTTTGAAAGTGTGAAACACTTGCTGACAAGCTGTGGACAATTGAAAAGAAAGGTCCTTGTGACACAACTTATTCAAAAGATAAGTAATGAGAGATGCCTAAGGAATAAACTGGGCATAATGCGTGTGACCTTTCTGAGAAACACATGGTGGCCCTTCACTGATTTTGGCACCAGCATGTTTTTGATCACCTTAACATAGTGCTGTATGGGGTAGAACCCCTCTGTACAAAGGGTGTAAACACTCTTTACTAATCACATAGCCTAGGTAAGTGATGGAAGGTGAAAAAATGAACATAAGAAGAATTGCACATAAGACCCTTTTTAGACACAGCTGCAAAAACCCAACACAAATTGCATAGATGTTCATCATTTGTGCAACAAGTAACCAGGATGCCATCAATATAATTTACGTGTTGAGGAATATCTGATGTCAACTGTTCTAAAGCCGTTGAAAAACAGCAGACGCACTTGTGACCCCAAAGATCACCCTGTTGTGCTGCTAAAAGCCAAAAGGCGTATTTAATATGAAGATTTTCTTGAACTCGTTGGCCAACAAGAGCAGGAAACAAGCCCCCACCAGATCAGTTTTGAGAAGATCTATTACAAGCTAATAATAATTTGGAAAAAAGTTTTGTTACGGCGCCATAAGGGGTAGCAATCAATTTCCATTTGGAAATTTACAGTTTTAAGTCATCCACAAATTTAGTATGCCTCCATGCTTATGTACGGACACCATCGGAGAAGTTCGTTGACTGAAGCAGGCATGTGAAACCTTTGGTGATCTGCAGGCCTGATTCACTTACTTAAGATCTCGGGCTGCCTGGTCATGGTGCGACAGGAACACTCCAGGCTCAGAAGTCAAATCTATAGCATCCCCCTAGCTCAAAAGTCAAAACTATAGCATCCATGATGTCAAAGCTTGTGAGCTAACACACTGATACGAGTGGCACCCCTTTCCCGGCATGTCAAGCGAACAAATTATGCCCCAAATGAAATGTTTTTGCAAATACGTTCATTTTATGTTCACCCAAAATTTCTTCCACAGGCCAGAATGAAACTGTGAGGACTTGACTAAAAACACCACTGCCACATGGGGAAAAGTACCTCTCTGGTTCCCGGCAGCAGTGTATGTGTGGAACTCTTTGTTATAATGGTCCGTTCTGTGACTTGTAATGTGCACATCACATTTTGTGTAAGCTCTAATACTCAGTAATAAATGGCAATACATTGGTGATCCACCACGACCACGTCTTTTGCCGTGCAATAATGCCAGTAACTACGCATTAACAGTACAGTTATTTTCTGACTCCCGAGTGTCGCAATTACTGCGAACAGTCAGTGACTTCCTGCCACTTCTTCTTATGTGTCATACTGCAACGCCACGCAACTGAGTGCTTCTCATCAGACTGTGCCTAAAGTTGAGGATGTGATGCAATAATGTCATGTACCGACAGTGAACAATGTCAATCCATACCTGAGCAGTGGCGCCAAAGAAAAACTTTGTTGAGTGTGCACTGTGTATCTAGTGCACTCCCGACATTTTTGTGTTTCCCTCGTCTTAGACCTTGCAACGTTCCGATCTATTTTTCCCAGCTGCGTGTGTTGCTCTTACTGCATCGCAAGTGGCTGCACTCTTGCCTGAACATGGCGTCAGACATATTTTGTTGAATGTGCATGGTGTTTCTAATGCACTCCTGACATTTCCAGTGTTTTGCAGACATCAGACTGAGCAATGTCTTGATCCATTTTCTTCATCTGCATGTCGTGCACCTACCACATTGCACATGTCTATAATTCCACCATCCGCATCCTAACAGATGATACAGCCAAGTGAATGTTGGTTAACGATGCTGCTACTGTACCTACCACACTGGGTTTCGATACAATGGCTCCACTTGGGCTCCAGTCTACACTGTGCCTACAACTTTGAGACTACTTGTCTACATTTCATTCAGCATTCAAACTTCCAATGTTCAGCATTGATCGGCCCACCATGTGGTTTGCCATCAGTGAATGAATCGTGGCCACATAAGAAATATAGATGGCAGTGCTAAATAAATCACTCTTCTGAGCCACCTTAGCTAGTTGGCAGATTTGATTAGTGACTTATTTTTCACACTGCCCGCAGCGAACAAGTACAACACAGCCAAGTTCCTGCTGCTCCAACACCTGTAGTGGACGCTGGAATGATAACTCAAACAGGTTATTTATGAAGAAGTCATTGGTGACAACGAAGAACCCTAATGGATGTCATTGGACGCCCGCCCCAAGCAAATTCAACAAACAATACAGAACAAAATGAGATCAAAAAAAGCCGGCACGGTAGCTCAGCGTGCTCGGTCAGAGGGTTAGCTACCCTCTGTAATAAAAAACTGAGTAAACGGATCAACGAAAGAACCTGAACGGGTGTCGTCGGACGTCCGCCCCGAACAAATTCAACGAACAGTAGAGAACACACTGAGATCTACAAAAAAAGAAGAAGAAGAAGAAGTGGCTAGCGTTGCTGCCTCTGGATCACGCGCCCTGGGTTTGATTCCCGACCGGGTCGAGTATTTTCTCCACCTGGGGACTGGGTGTATGTTTTGTCCTCATTATCTCATCATCATTCGGAAAGTGCCGAGTCTCGAAATGGAAAGATTTGGTACTTGTACAGACGCTGATGACCACTATGTTGAGCGCCCCACAAACCAACATCATCGTCATCATCGGTCGAATGTTTTGATCATTCCTTACCACCAATAGACACGAGTATGTTTTTGAACTTGCATTTAATTGTACGGAATCCATCGGGAACAGCTCTGTTTGCATCTAAACGTTCATGCACCATCGAATTTACTGCAGTCTTCGATATGCCTAAGCAAGCTTCTGTCTCAGGGTGCCAGATACTGTTCCTCTTCAATAATGCCGTCACAGAATCGATGATTCTTTTCGAACAACGACCAATTAGAGTTGATCTTCCTGAAGATCATCGCTGACAGATGCACGAGCACTGCGAAATCCTGCAGGTCAATTGGAAACAATCATTTCTGAAGGCTATTGGTTACCAAACGGTGAACGAAGCAGTTCGACGCATTGTTGATGAAATAGGCCCATACGAATATCGTAAATAATCGTTCAACGAAAACCTTAATGTGAAATACCCATTTCTTCACAACACTGTAATTTTAAACGCGCACTGCAAACAAAGTACTTGGCCAGTTTAGATTCTTTTTTTATAGTAACTGAATAATTTTAAAACAATAGTGATGTCACATCTCAGTATGGCTGTCTGGTTGTTGGCAAGTACAACGAAAAGTGTGTAGCATGAATCTGAGGGACCGAAATACTTTTCCACGTGCAAAAAATAGTGCAAATTTTCTACAAGCTTCGGTATCATTATTAATTTTGTTTTTCGAACGCACATCTAAATACAGGTAGCTACACAGCTGCTCATTTCTGATTTAATGGGGACAGGAACTTCAATATAGATTTCATCGGCAAATTCTTCTATATTGGTGCCATCTTCTGCGCTTTCAAAGAACCTCCCAAATGATATCTTCATAATCGTCGCTATACACACATTATCTTCGACTGCAGAAAACTCATTCAATGACACTGTAAGACAGTCTAATAACGGACCTACGCGTTGCAACAATAACGTACCCAACGAAAATAAATAAATAAACTAATACATCTGGGTGACGTGCGACTGCTGGCGCTGCTTTTCATCCTACCGTTTTATCACTGTACATCTAACAATAACAAAAAATGATAAATTATCGTGCTCATGAATGTTGTGGGACATAACTGTACACCGGGGTGACAAAAGGTATGGGATGCCTGCTAATATCGTCTCGGATCTCCATACGCCCAGCGTTGCGTAGCAACTCGACGTGGCGGGTACTCAAGTCGTTGCAATTCCCCTGCAGAAATATTCAGCCATGCTGCCAACACATCAAATGGTTCAAATGGCTCTGAGCACTATGGGACTTAACTGCTGAGGTCATCAGTCTCCTAGAACTTAGAACTACTTAAACCTAACTAACCTAAGGACACCACACATATCCATGTCCGAGGCAGGATTCGAACCTGCGACCGTAGGGATCGCGCAGTTCCAGACTGAATCGCCTAGAACCGCTCGGCCACTCTGGCCGGCGCCAACACATCCGTCCATAATTGGGAAAGTGTTACCTGTGTAGGATTTTGTTCACAAACTGACCTCTCGATTATGTCCCATAAATGTCCGATGCGATTCATGTCGATGATCTGGATATTTCAATTCCACCACGCATAACCATGCGGCCCCATCAAGTCGCCGCAACGGAACAACCTCGTTGGCGCCAGGCTTCATCTATATAAACGATTTAAGAGACAATCAGAGGAGCCGTCTTAGGTTGTTTGCAGATGATCCTGTCATTTATCGTCTAGTAAACTCATCAGAAGATCAAAACAAATTGCAAAACGATTTAGAAAAGATATCTGAATGGTGCGATCATTGGTTATTGACCCCAAATAATGAAAAGTGTGATCGTCATCCACATGAGTGCTAAAACGAACCTGTTAAACTTCGGTTACACGATAAATCAGTCTAATCTAGAGGTCGTAAATTCAACTAAATACCTAGAAATTACAATTAGAACAATTTAAATTGGACAGAACACATAGAAAATGTGGGGAAGGCAAACCAAAGACTGCGTTTTATTGGCAGAACACTTAGAAGATGTAACAGATCTGCTAAAGAGACTGCCTACACTACACTTGTTCGCCCTCTTTTGGAGTATTGCTGCATGGTCTGGGATCCTTACCAGACAGGATTAACGGAGTAAATCGAGGAAGTTTCACGAGGAGCAGCACGTTTTGTATTATCGCGAAATAGGGGAGAGAGTGTCACGGACATGATACAGGATTTCGGATGGATACCATTAAAACAAAGGCGTTTTTCATGGCGGCGGGATCTTCTCGCGAAATTTCAATTATCAACATTCTCCTCCGAATGCGAATATCTTTTCTTGACGTCGACCTACAGAGGGAGAAACGATAATTAAAATAAGGGAAATCAGAGCTCGCACGGTAAAATATAGGTGTTCACTTTTTCCACGCACTGTTGGAGAGTGGAATAATGGAGAATTATTGTGAAGGTGTTTCGATGACCCCTCTGCCAGGCACTTACGTGTGATTTGCAGAGTATCCATATAGATGTAGATGTAAGATAGCAATGTCGTCAGCGAATCTTAACACTGATATCCTTTCACCTTCAATTTTGATCCCATTGTTGGACATTTCTTTTATTAACGTCATTGCTTCTTCGAAGTACAGATTGGACAGCAGGGGCGAAAGACTACGTCCCTGTCTTATACCATTTTTAATCCATATACCTCGTTCTTGGCCTTTCCCTCTTGGTTCTTGTACATACTGTATGTTACCCGCCTTTCCCTACAGCTTACCCATATTTTTTTCAATATTTCGAACATCTTGCACCTTTTTACAGTGTCGAACGCTTTTACCATCTCGACAAATCCTATGAACATGTATTGATTTTTCTTGTCTTGCTTCCATTATTGTCAACTGCAACGTCAGAACTGCCTCTCTGGGCCTTTACCTGATCGTCATCTAACAGATCGTCATCTAACAGATGCTCAATCTTCTTTCCCATTCTTCTGTATATTATTATTGTCAGCAACTTGACTGCATGAGCTGTAAGATGATTGTGCGATAATTCTCGTACTTGTCGACGCTTGCTGTCTTGAGATTGTGTTGAAGATATTTTTTACGAAAGTCGGATGGTACATCTCCAGTCTCCAGAATATTAAAGCCCTGGAAAATAATGTTCACTCGCAATTCATTTCTGTAAGCTACGTCCTGGGGTTCATTACAAGCCTCTCGCAAGGCCTCATCCTTCTAGAGAGTAGGGCACTGTGGGTGGGAATCCTTTCGTTAAACGGGATGTTAAACCATACGGGTCACTTGGTACTTAACGAGGCGGTTAATCGACATCCCGTCATAATCTCCCTTTTTCTCGCTTCGTCAACGCTGGCCTGTGTGTTCTCTGGGTAGCATCAGGGCCCGTTCGAGAACATTTTTGCACAGAAGCGAGTTATCATTTGGCGCCCCTACCTTTCTGACACTTTCATCCTTGTCAGTTTTCGCCACTAACTGTGATACGAACTGTCCTAAGCGGCCGCTGCTAATTGTGATGCTTCCTATATAGAAATCTTCCCGTTGTGGCGTTTTGGCGGCCCTCTCTGCTTGGCGCCCCACGGGTAGCATTGTCGTCTTGTAAGAAGTGAGTCGTTGGTTCGTTCTCCATAAAGCTTACGAGTTTTTAATGTGTCACTACTTTGTGCAAGTAAGCGGGTCGAATAGAAAATTAGCCACCCCCCAGGAATCATCAAGCTAATATCGTGTAACTCGACCTCTAGCACTGTGAGAATCAATGCATTCTGCCTCAAACCTTAATTTTATTAATTTTGTTTTCAAGAATGAAACCATCGATGCTGTTGTAAGACAGAGACATCCAGTGGTACCCTGACATATTTCTACGACTGTAGTGCATCGTAGCAATCACGGCGTTCAAAGCAACAGTTGGCACGGAGATTGTGCGTCTGAAATGGGGTTGTTTTTTATAGTAATCGTATTGAGGAGATCATTGACTGTGATAGAAAGTACATCTGATGATATTATAACGTAAATTAGAGTTTGTACTACTGCTTTTGTGTATGGTTTCGAAACGAAACCAATCTACATCTACATTTATACTCCGCAAGCCACCCAACGGTGTGTGGCGGAGGGCACTTTACGTGCCACTGTCATTACCTCCCTTTCCTGTTCCAGTCGCGTATGGTTCGCGGGAAGAACGACTGTCTGAAAGCCTCCGTGCGCGCTCTAATCTCTCTAATTTTACATTCGTGATCTCCTCGGGAGGTATAAGTAGGGGGAAGCAATATATTCGATACCTCATCCAGAAACGCACCCTCTCGAAACCTGGCGAGCAATCTACACCGCGATGCAGAGCCCCTCTCTTGCAGAGTCTGCCACTTGAGTTTATTAAATATCTCCGTAACGCTATCACGGTTACCAAATAACCCTGTGACGAAACGCGCCGCTCTTCTTTGGATCTTCTCTATCTCCTCCGTCAAACCGATCTGGTACGGATCCCACACTGATGAGCAATACTCAAGTATAGATCGAACGAGTGTTTTGTAAGCCACCTCCTTTGTTGATGGACTACATTTTCTAAGCACTCTCCCAATGAATCTCAACCTGGTACCCGCCTTACCAACAATTAATTTTATATGATCATTCCACTTCAAATCGTTCCGCACGCATACTCCCAGATATTTTACAGAAGTAACTGCTACCAGTGTTTGTTCCGCTATCATATAATCATACAATAAAGGATCCTTCTTTCTATGTATTCGCAATACATTACATTTGTCTATGTTAAGGGACAGTTGCCACTCCCTGCCCCAGGTGCCTATCCGCTGCAGATCTTCCTGCATTTCGCTACAATTTTCTAATGCTGCAACTTCTCTGTATACTACAGCATCATCCGCGAAAAGCCGCATGGAACTTCCGACACTATCTACTAAGTCATTTATATATATTGTGAAAAGCAATGGTCCCATAACACTCCCCTGTGGCACGCCAGAGGTTACTTTAACGTCTGTAGACGTCTCTCCATTGATAACAACATGCTGTGTTCTGTTTGCTAAAAACTCTTCAATCCAGCCACACAGCTGGTCTGATATTCCGTAGGCTCTTACTTTGTTTATCAGGCGACAGTGAGGAACTGTATCGAACGCCTTCCGGAAGTCAAGAAAAATAGCATCTACCTGGGAGCCTGTATCTAATATTTTCTGGGTCTCATGAACAAATAAAGCGAGTTGGGTCTCACACGATCGCTGTTTCCGGAATCCATGTTGATTCCTACATAGTAGATTCTGGGTTTCCAAAAACGACATGATACTCGAGCAAAAAACATGTTCTAAAATTCTACAACAGATCGACGTCAGAGATATAGGTCTATAGTTTTGCGCATCTGCTCGACGACCCTTCTTGAAGACTGGGACTACCTGTGCTCTTTTCCAATCATTTGGAACCCTCCGTTCCTCTAGAGACTTGCGGTACACGGCTGTTAGAAGGGGGGCAAGTTCTTTCGCGTACTCTGTGTAGAATCGTATTGGTATCCCGTCAGGTCCAGTGGACTTTCCTCTATTGAGTGATTCCAGTTGCTTTTCTATTCCTTGGACACTTATTTCGATGTCAGCCATTTTTTCGTTTGTGCGAGGATTTAGAGAAGGAACTGCAGTGCGGTCTTCCTCTGTGAAACAGCTTTGGAAAAAGGTGTTTAGTATTTCAGCTTTACGCGTGTCATCCTCTGTTTCAATGCCATCATCATCCCGGTGTGTCTGGATATGCTGTTGCGAGCATGGGGCAGTATGTACTTTTTTCATGAATTTATTAAATTTTAGTCCCAGTTTTGCTCTTTACTTGGGACTATAATTTGCTTTATGCATTATGAGTCCATGGAAGTTTCGAGCTGTAGGATTGTGTCTAGGAAAAATGAAAAATTGCTTTGAAACGTATTGTATCATCAGTATTTTGACTGGTTTGTTGTGAGTTGCCACAAATTTCTCTCCTGTGCCAATCTTATCATCTCAGAATACCACTTGCAACCTGCATCCTCCATTACTTGTTGAATGTATTGCAGTCTCCGTCTTCCTCTACAGTTCTTACCTTCTGCAGCTCCCTCTGGAACCACGGGTACTTTTCGTTTACTTTTTGCCAATTTCTTCGTGTATTCGTTGCTTACTATGATGATAGAGGTTAATTTTCGTGAAAAATTTAAAATTATAGTCCAAAGCGAAACCACAGTAGTACGACAAGGGTGGCATCAGCGCAATTTGTTAGTAGAGGTTGCCTACATCAGGGGCATTTACACATTCAGGGGCAAACCTATTGTTCTCTTTTGATTGACAGTTCCTTAACCTATTGTACTGCTAACAGGATTATGACGTGCAGGGGTGATTCATCCTTAACCTATTGTTTGGTTAAGTATGTTTCCATGTCACCACTAACACTCGCACCCTCTGGGAAACCCGACACCAAGTCTGATATCAAATTAATTGACTACCACTCGCACCCTCTGGGAAACCTGACACCAATTCTGATATCAAATTAACTGACTAAATAGTTAAACTGAGTGAAAAAATTTGGCGGAAAATAGCTCAGCTGTGTCACTTTAGGTATTCACGAGCTGCATCCGGTTATTAGAATAGCCCCACCCCTACCACTCTTATCAATTTGACTAATTATTTAGTTCATTAATGAAATCGATATCCCCCACTTTTTCTTGCCCCCTCTCCCTTCTGGAAATATTGACTCATCGATTGCATTGTTTGGAATTAGTTTAAAAAATATAGACAATGTGTGGAATATTGTTTATTTAAAAAAATTAATGGGATACAGGGTGGTGTATGGAATTCAGATTATTTAAACAATTTGTAAGGAAATCGATGGCTGTTTGTGTAATATTTCAGCAATTGCGGCAAATTTTTCATTACAGTCGCATAATGAAACACGTAATCACACTGCCACAGACCGCTTAAACATATCTGAAAAGCTTTCTGTGTCTCGCCATCCGTGCAGGCTGCCCCCCGCCGCGCACCTCTGGGCTCCCGACGGCTGTCGGCGGCTCCACAGCTGCGTAAAGTACTGCGCCAGTACCTGAACACAAGCGTCAGCTGGCGGCAACCCTTTGATATTGATACCTGAAAAATGCCTGTAGCCGTCTCCCTGCTACCTCAAGTGGTCTGTATGCGTGAACCAACCTTTCGGATACCACTGCTTCACGAGTTAGCAAATCTGGTGCAGTTTATCACATCTTGAAAATGTCTCAAATGTTGCTTCGGGAGATGTGCCACGGGAAATGTTAATTAAATCGTTAGTATAGGATTTAAACAATTTGCTTCACATACTTTAAAACTATTTGAAATAAAAAAGTTCGGCACTGCACAGCAGTTTGCGTGCTTAAACAACAGTGTTATGTTTCTGACGAGATATTTCATTAAATAATCCAAATCTATTATTATTTGACGTCACGATTGGAAGAGGTGATGCATGAAAGGATAGTTATAACTTCAAATGTTGATGAATTTATACCATTACTGTTAAAGAATTCCCAACCACTACAGGTCTGCTAAGTGTATTTTCTTTTTTAAAGCGCTATAGAATTCCTAAGTTGACTGGTTCTCCCCACTACACCAGGACGAAGAAGGAGGGAGGAAAGAATTTACCACATGATGGGATAGTAGCAAAAACAACAACAAATAACTATATAAGACAGACTTCACTGCAATGTATTGAGAAGCAATAAACACGACACACACTTAAACCGCGATCCATCTTTAGTAATAAGTTGCCATAGATTACTATCGATCGGGAATTTGACGTCTCTATTGGGTTTTTAAAGCACTATAGAATTCCTAAATTGGTTGTCTCCACTACATTCGGTAGAAAGAAGGCTCTCTACTGCATGATAGGATAGAGACAACAACAAATACCACTGCAAGACAGAGTCCACGGCAATGTATTGAGAACCTCTATACACAGCACACTTAAACCACGATCCAGTCCGTAGCAGTAGCAGTCATGGCTAGATCTCAGAGACTGCTGAAACACTCGCACAGCCCACGTGCTCTTGTCCCAATGTCCACATGAAGAGCGCCGTCAGTGATGAGAGAGTAGTTACTGGGCCGATTGAGATAATTTACTGAGCAAACTCCAAATAGCCACAAATAAATATAAAAAGTTAAATCAGATGCCACCTTGGTATTAAAAATTTTTCTCACATAATAAACTCCAGGTCGTGATATTCGTTATCATAATTTTAGAAAAAATGCTTTAATCTCATTAATATTTATTAAATAATAAATAATTTATAATATTCTTATGGTACTGTATTGTAATTTTCTAGAACTACTCTTTTATCGTACTGAAATGACAATTCTTTCTTAGCCAGTTTGTTAACTAGATTTTGAGTATCAACATTTCTAGTTATCTAACTGTATTCTAATCGTATCTTTTCCTTCGCTTCACTCTCAGTTAATCTTACCATAGACTCGCCATTCAGTTTTTGTATATTTTTATCGTATAAAGTGCATTGCTTTACCTTCATCACTGTGCTTTTATCATTTTTCTCATAATAATAACTTTTAGGTCCAGTTGAAGCCCAATTTGGTATCAATTTATTATCTCCTAACTCATCAGTCTATTCACCCAACGTACAACCTTTTTCTAAACTGACTTTGTTATCATCAGTATATCCTACAGAATCGCTTTCAAAATACACTCCTGGAAATTGAAATAAGAACACCGTGAATTCATTGTCCCAGGAAGGGGAAACTTTATTGACACATTCCTGGGGTCAGATACATCACATGATCACACTGACAGAACCACAGGCACATAGACACAGGCAACAGAGTATGCACAATGTCGGCACTAGTACAGTGTATATCCACCTTTCGCAGCAATGCAGGCTGCTATTCTCCCATGCAGACGATCGTAGAGATGCTGGATGTAGTCCTGTGGAACGGCTTGCCATGCCATTTCCACCTGGCGCCTCAGTTGGACCAGCGTTCGTGCTGGACGTGCAGACCGCGTGAGACGACGCTTCATCCAGTCCCAAACATGCTCAATGGGGGACAGATCCGGAGATCTTGCTGGCCAGGGTAGTTGACTTACACCTTCTAGAGCACGTTGGGTGGCACGGGATACATGCGGACGTGCATTGTCCTGTTGGAACAGCAAGTTCCCTTGCCGGTCTAGGAATGGTAGAACGATGGGTTCGATGACGGTTTGGATGTACCGTGCACTATTCAGTGTCCCCTCGACGATCACCAGTGGTGTACGGCCAGTGTAGGAGATCGCTCCCCACACCATGATGCCGGGTGTTGGCCCTGTGTGCCTCGGTCGTATGCAGTCCTGATTGTGGCGCTCACCTGCACGGCGGCAAACACGCATACGACCATCATTGGCACCAAGGCAGAAGCGACTCTCATCGCTGAAGACGACACGTCTCCATTCGTCCCTCCATTCACGCCTGTCGCGACACCACTGGAGGCGGGCTGCACGATGTTGGGGCGTGAGCGGAAGACGGCCTAACGGTGTGCGGGACCGTAGCCCAGCTTCATGGAGACGGTTGCGAATGGTCCTTGCCGATGCCCCAGGAGCAACAGTGTCCCTAATTTGCTGGGAAGTGGCGGTGCGGTCCCCTACGGCACTGCGTAGGATCCTACGGTCTTGGCGTGCATCCGTGCGTCGCTGCGGTCCGGTCCCAGGTCGACGGGCACGTGCACCCTCCGCCGACCACTGGCGACAACGTCGATGTACTGTGGAGACCTCACGCCCCACGTGTTGAGCAATTCGGCGGTACGTCCACCCGGCCTCCCGCATGCCCACTATACGCCCTCGCTCAAAGTCCGTCAACTGCACATACGGTTCACGTCCACGCTGTCGTGGCATGCTACCAGTGTTAAAGACTGCGATGGAGCTCCGTATGCCACGGCAAACTGGCTGACACTGACGGCGGCGGTGCACAAATGCTGCGCAGCTAGCGCCATTCGACGGCCAACACCGCGGTTCCTGGTGTGACCGCTGTGCCGTGCGTGTGATCATTGCTTGTACAGCCCTCTCACAGTGTCCGGAGCAAGTATGGTGGGTCTGACACACCGGTGTCAATGTGTTCTTTTTTCCATTTCCAGGAGTGTATATAACATTTTTCCCTAGTTTATATAGCCTATCATAAAATCTAAGCCTTGCATTTGATGTAGTGAATGCAACTATAAAATATTTGTAGCTTTGTTATTTTCCACATAATAATCCTTAAAATTGAACTTCATCTGAACCGTATTGTCGTTAAGAAAATTTATATCTGTATTATCTAATCGATCATCCAATAGTACCTCATAAAAACACTGTAAATTTGTTACATATTCTGAGTCATACTTCGTCTTTGCCTAAAATTCCCCCACAATGAAATAAAACATTCCTTTGCAATAGTTCGTTTTCCTGGATTTTCCATTATTTTATCAGGATCTAAGTAAATTTCTAATTTCTCTTTAACTGTTTTAATATACTCTTCATCAGTTTCAAAATCTTGTGGGCTGGTTTCTAACTCTATTTTCGCAAACTCTTTCATGTAGTTTTTAAACAACTTGTTGCTTTTATTTTTAAAATCCCATACTTCATACACATCTAAAATTTTATATCCCATTTATAAAGCCAAATTTACGTCATCAGTTACCCAAGTTCCAATAAAACTTCTTTCTTCATCGTTTTGATTACATTTACTTATTTTTTTGATCTGCACATTTGACACAAAAAAGGAAACGACAGGTTTTCATTTATTCTTACTGGCAAAACTGGATGATACAATCCTGTAGGTGCCAATACTTTATATCTTATAAAACGATACCAATTTTTGGAATGACATTTGGTTTTTATATATATATATATATATATATATATATATATATATATATATATGTGTGTGTGTGTGTGTGTGTGTGTCGTTTGGGTTCGGGGCGGTTAGTAGACCCGCAACCGAGCGACTTCCCAGGAGGCGGGTAGGGGAATGCCTCCTAGATATAGGTGATACCGAGGAATTAAATACTCGGGGCGGACCATTACTACTAGTAGTGTTTGTTCCCACAGCGGGCGGGTACAAAAGGCGTCTGCTCCACATGTCAGTGGCAGCGTCAACCAACCTCCTGATCTGGAAAGTCAGGTTGTACTCGGCAGCATGCCATATTTCCAACTACAAAACATCATGATGATACAGCGAGAAAAATCTCATTACCCCAGGCCCCAGTCAATAGACTGGGATCGTCGTGAGCATCGGATTCCGGGGAATCAAGGACATCATTAGAAGAATCGGAGCTTCTCAAACTCCCTCAAGACAAAACACAAACACTACATCGGCACACTCAGCGTGAACACACTGATGAAGACAGGAAAGATGAAACAACTGACAGACAAACTCGAAAAAACTCGATTCAAAATATATGCACTGCAAGGAACACGATTCACAGACGAAGACCATTTCAACACGGAGAACTTCAGAATATACAAAGGAAGACCATCAAGACAACGGAAAAACCTACGGCTTTTTGGCACAGGATTTGCAGTACACAGGTCCATCACGAACAGCATAATCGACTTTTCGTCACCAAACGAAAGAATCAGCACCATCACAGTGAAATCAGCCTACATATCCTGCACAATAATCAACGTTCATGCACCGACTAATGACTACAACAGGAAAAACCCAGACGAAATTGGTGACTTCTGGACGACAATGGAAGAAACTATCAGGAAAATTCCTGCACATAGAGTAAAAATAACACTGTGAGACTTCAAAGCTAAACTCGGAAAAGAAAAGATATACAGACATACCACAGGAAAACATACTCCACACAAGGACACAAACAAAAATGGAAAACACGTGATAGACTTTTGCTAAAGCCACGACCTCGCCATTATATCAACAAAATTCAAGAAACCAACATGGAAACTTGCCATATGGAAATTCCCCAGCGGAAAGCAAGAACTACAAACCGACCACGTAATAGTCCAGAAAGACTCACAATAAGAAATTTTGAACATAAACACATGTAAAGGCTACTTCGACTCAGACCACCACCTACTACAGATCAGGATTCGTCTTTTGCCCAAGAAAAAGCTCCAGAAGAACAAAATTGTTAGGTCAGATCCAGAATACCTTACTTTAAACCAGACACAAATATTAGACAAAATTAAAATGGAGAAAACGACAGACTGGACACAACTTTCAGGAAGAATCCGAGAGGCCATGAAACTATCACAAGCACCCCACACAAGGAAACACCAATGGTGGAACCACACATGTGACCAAGCTATTGACCAACGAATCAGTGCATGGAAAAAATTTAGTAGCCATAAATCCCAAGAGAATTGGATAAACTTCCTGAAAACACAGAAACAATCAAGTAAAATCATTCGCAGTGAAAAACGACACTATGATAAACGGCGACTGACGGAGATCGAATCGCACTTAACGAAAATACAAGAAAATATGACTGGATAACAACCACCAACTTGTGCTTCAGAAAACAAGATGGAACCCTAGAAACCAATACCAAAAACAGTTGTGACATTCTGGCAAAGTACTTTGAAAAACTCCTCAACACAGACCCCCCTATGGAAGAAATGATGACAGAAACAAGCACGTACAATCGAGATAGTGAACCCCCAACTCTAGAAGAAGTCAAAGTAATAATCAAGTCACACAAGAATCGTAGAGCACCAGGAGAAGACGGCATCATCGTGGAAATCTGGAAGTAACAAGACCGAAAACTCACCAAAGACATACACAGGATCTTGGAAGATACCTGGAAGACCATGAAAATACCTAACGACTGGAAAACTGCCCTGATACACCCACTACACAAAAAAGGTGACAAGACTGACCCGAACAACTACAGAGGAATATCACTACTACTGGTCACATACACTATCCTCTCTAAAGCTTTACTAAACAGATTAGAATGCCAGACCGACCACTTGATTGAGGAATACCAAGCAGGCTTCCGTAAAGGGCGGTCTTGTGCGGAACAAATTTGGAACCTGAAAATGATTTTACAGCACAAACAGAACCTGATCATTACCTTTGTCGATTTCAGAAAGGTGTACGACTCTATCGACCGGAAAACTCTCTTCAAAATCCTACCAGAATACAAAGTAGACAACAAAACACGGGCTATCATAGAGCAAACTTTGACCAACACGACCTCCAAAGTAAAGTTCTGTGGGGAACTATCAGAGCCCTTTGAAATTCGCACAGGTGTCCGACAAGGCGATGGCCTCTCACCTCTCCTTTTCAATCTAGTGTTAGATAAGGTAATAAAAGAATGGAAAACATCACAACAGGGGATAACCTTAGGAAACCTACAGATTAAATGCCTGGCTTTTTCAGACGGCCGGCCACTGGTGGCCGAGCGGTTCTGGCGCTACAGTCTGGAACCGCTCGACCGCTACGGTCGCAGGTTCGAATCCTGCCTCGAACATGGATGTGTGTGTTGTCCTTAGGTTAGTTAGGTTTAAGTAGTTCTAAGTTCTAGGGGACTTATGACCTCGGCAGTTGAGTCCCATAGTGCTCAGAGCCATTTGAACCATTTTTTTTTTTTTTTTGCAGACGATTTGGCTGTTGTCACGAAAGGTATAAACGAAACAAAAGACGCTATTGAAAAACTACACGAAATCGCTTCCAAAACTGGACTACAGATCTCTTACGAAAAGACACAGTTTATGAGCACAAAGAAACTCTCATATCTGAACACAAAGTACGGCACGATTTACAAAACGGCAAACTTCAAATACCTCGGTGAAACACTACAAATGAGTGGACATAACAGAGACTCAAACGAAGAAAAAAAACTAAACTAGACAAGGCATACAAAGTAGTGTGGAATCATTACAACATGAAGTGTGTCTCACAAAAAGCCAAATTACGCCACTACGACACGCTGGTGTTCCCCAAGGCACTATATGCAGCAGAGATCACACTAATCCTAGGGCATACACGTATCAGACAACTAGAAAAAGTAGAACGGAAAATACTTAGGAAAATATTTGGCGCAACTAACAACAATGGAATATGGATCAAGAAGCCTACAGAGGAACTATACAAACATACGGAGACCATCACAGAAAAAATTAGAAAACACAGACTATAATTCTATGGACACCTATACAGAATGCCATCAAACAGACTGACCAAACAGATCTTTGACTGGGTAACCACTAGAAACAATAAATGGGTGTCAGAGGTAAAAAACGACCTGAACCAACTCAACATAACAACAGACACAATAAACGACAGAATAGAATTCAGAAACATCATTAAGAAAAGTAAACTACATGAGATGCACTGTGACAAACGAACAGGCGTAAAATGGACCAAAGAACGCAAGCAAGATCACAGATCACAGCCGGAAGATGAAAGAAATATGGGCAACAAAAAAGCCAATCAAGATGAAGCCGAAGACACAAAGCCGACAAGAAGCATGGACAGAGGACTGGAAACAGACACAGCGAGCCAATGAGGGAAGCTTGGGCAGCAAGGAAGACAGCAAAGGGATCTGGCCATGTAGTTTAATCCAACTGCGCTCTTTAAGGGCAAAACACCAATAATAATATTAATAATGTCGTTTGGGATAATAATCATAACATTGAACAGTTGAATAAAAACTGCACGTCATCAAATCTTATTTTTGTGCTTACACCATCTGCTTTAGCTCTTAATTTTATTGCATTTGTTTGACCACCTTAAAAAGCACCTCGTGGATTCAATGGTTCAACAATTTCAAGTAACTGTTTTAATTTCTTAAGCTTCTTATACTCTGCTGAGTTAAGCTAATCACATCCCCACATGTCCACTAAATTATATTCAGCATTTCGTATTTCTGCACTTCTTTTGAAAGACTTTCGACAAAGTTCATCCATTGTTTCTTTATTTTTATTGTAAATCGTCTCACTTTTAAAACAGCTTTTACAGCCATGTCAAAAGCAATCATGGTATTGATAAACATCATTAGTTTCTTTACCAAATCCATATGATTTGGCACCAGCTATTTTTACTTCACCACCATATAGCGAGCGAGATATTATTTTTTTAAAACTTTTTAACCATCCTATGGATTCTTTGCTATCTTTATTATAATTTAGGCAACCTTGGACTATAAAATACTCACCAAATTTTCTTACACAAATACCAACTTTATGCTATAGGTATTGCATGTAACATTTATGATTTCCAATATTCGCAACTTGATTACAGTTTCTGCAAAGTTCAAAGCTACATTTATGTTCTTTAGATCTCAAACAAATCTTTTTACATCCTTCACATTTTTAAGCTGCATCACAAACTTCTTGGTGATTTTTAAGCATTCTTCATTGTAACAGTATCTATTACAGTCTTCACAGTATATCTAGTTTTCTACACATTTGTGTTCTGGACCCTTGCATAGTATATAGATTTTTCTCTTTATTTTGCATTTATGTTTATCCTCATTTCTATATGATCTGTTACATTTATTACAGCAATACACTGATCCTAAGCAACCCATCACATCAAAATGGTTGTTACCTTTATCAGATATATCTTTGTTGCTTTCTCAGAACTGTGATAGATAACTGAATTGAAATTCTCAGCACTTACAACATTTACTTGAATATCCAACAATTCTTCAACATATTTGATGTCATCTAAAGTAAAACCTTATTCATTATGTTCACCCAATATATATATATATATATATATATATATATATATATATATATTCCAAGTGTGTGGCCAACAAAGCGCAGTCTTTGTTTCGCCTACCCCACAATATTATCCAATTTAAGTTGCTTGTAATTATAATTCCTAGGCATTTAGTCGAACTGACAGCCCTGAGATTTGTGGGATTTGTTGTATACCAAAATTTTTTCGGATTTCTTTTAGTACCCATGTGGATGACCTCGCACTTTTCTTTGTTTAGTTCCAATTGCCACTTATCGCACCATACAGAAATTCTCTCTAGATCATTTTGTAATTGGAATTGATCGTCTGATGATTTTACTAGACGGTAAATTACAGCATCATCTGCAAACAATCTAAGGGGGCTGCTCAAATTATCACCTAGATCATTTATGTAAATCAGAAACAGCAGAGGGCCTATGACACTATCTTGGGCAATGTCAGATATCACTTCTGTTCTACTCGATGATTTACTGTCTATCACTACAAACTGTGACCTCTCTGAGAGGAAATCATGAATCCAGCCACACAACTAAGATGATACTCTATATGCATGCAATTTGATTAATAGTTGCTTGTGAGGAACGGTACCAAAAGTTTATACATTTCTTGGTTGAATTACCACATATTGCACTTTTCATAGATAACAATAGTTTAGAACATTCATCTTTGGAAAATCTTTTTAAATGTTTATTGTAGCAGTTGGATGAAATATATTTTCCACATTCACAAAGAACTTTTTTACTACCATACTTCCCACAATGATTTCTAGAACATTCTTTACAAATGGGAGTATGCTTATCCTTAGTATATTTATGTGAGCAAAAATTGTCAATCGACTTCTCTACTTCAAATTTTTTACACTTCTTAACTTCTATTTATAAAGACAATTTGTCATTAGAGTAATTAAAATTATTCCTTAATTAATGAATCCACTTTCTAGTTGCTGTGGCCTAGATAGTTGTATAGATAAAGTATTTATGCTCTTAATTTTTTTACTATCACTAGCATTTTTACTGTGTATTTTATATTTCATTTATGAGTTAGCAGTACAATACACATTTTGTGAAAAATAAATTGTAATCTATAATAACACACACTTAAGGAAATTACTGAAGCCTGGCTAAATATTTTAATGTAATATATTTTTATTCTGTATAAATGGAGTCGATTCCAGTGGCAGCTGAAACAGTCTCAAGTACATCCAATGCTGTTTGCATTTAAATAAATATATTTGAATTTATTCAGAAGAATAATTATCATTTAAATTAAGTACATGGTTTAAAGATATTTTGATTCCTTTATTTGAAAAGAAAATATGTTAATTACTAATGATATTTTATCTTTTCTGTGTGGAATTCCTGAGGGTAAAGATTTAGCCTCAATAAATATGAAACAAAATAAGAAAAATTATGCTCAGTTTCTGAAAGACAACGAAATTCCATTTCCAGAGATAAAACATAATGATGCACTTCTACTAGAATACATGAAATAAAAACTTTAAGACCTGGTAATGTTGTTCAAAAGAAATGGATTTTATTAACTGTTGAAAAGTTAAAAATTCAGTAATGACATTCAATATGAAACAATGCAAACAAGTCAGAATATATTACATTACTTTAGAAAAAAAATATTACTCGATTGTTGAAGTATATGGCATTTGTTGGAAAAGGTAAATCTCAAAAAATTATTAAAGAACAAGCAACAGACATACAAGCAAAAGACCAAGAATGTCTACAAATAAGAAATATAATTTCTGATGCAGTAGAGATGAAGACAGAACAAATTATTTACATTGCCACATCCAAGCAATATGCCAAGAAAAATTATTTTAAAGTTGGTCATGTATTGTCCAAACATCATCTTTCGGGTGGATTATCCAGTCAGAATAGTGGAAGACCTAAACAAAATGAAATATTTTATGTCAGAAAATAGGAATTTACAAATTATAAATTAGTATCACATATGCTTAATATTCATTTTGGTGTACACAGAGCAGATAAAAGTAAAGAAATGTACAATATTTACTTCAAAAGTTTATCGTATTTCATTGAGAAATTATGTGATCTGTCCAGTGATATTATTGGCGAAATATAAATGAGCAAAAGGAAAAATATTTATGATGCAATTTGGAATTTGCCCACTATAGAATTTATCTAATATATTTTTATTCTATATAAATTGAGTCAATCATAGATCTTGTCAATAACAAACTTGCATACAATGGTAAGCAAGCATTTGTGATTACTGATGAAAATAATAGTCTGTCACTTAAAGCAAAAGAAGTATTAGAGTATAAAGATACTGACTATATGATTAGACAACACGCTGACAAAGAAGATAAAATTATATTTCAAAATTTAAACACAGAGGCAACTGCATGATTAAGGGGCCATGAAAAATCATCAGTGTTTATCAATGAACCTGGCTTGTATTATTTCATTATTAAATCGCAAAAGCAAGAAGCAAAAGCATTCAGAAAATTTGTTACACATGAAGTTTTACCAGCAATTTGCAGACGTGGTGAATATAAGACTAGAAAAGAAATAGTAGATGCTTATAAAAACCAAATAAAACTATTACAAGAAATAAGTAAATTGGCTGAGAAACGAACAGAAAATTTGGAAGAAACAGTTAACATGACTTTAGATGTAATAAACAGAAGAAAAGAAGAAATAAATTCACTATTACCTCATGTCATTCCTCAAATAGTTGATGAACATTTAAGGGGATACGGAATCACCTATCCCCGCAATGTTAATATATGCCTACTATAGGGAACATTTTCTCACAAACTACTGGAGACAGAGAGGTAAAAATGTTACTGTATGTGCATTCATATGTTACAACAATACTGAAACAACATTTTATTGTCAAAGTATTTTCTTACAGAGATATTGTACATTTATTTTTAAGTAAATTTTTTCCATCGCTTTTTACTAGACTATCACCCCTAAGTCTTTTGTAAATCAAGTAATTAAAAAATCGTTGTTTCAGTATGTAATAGGGACCTATGTCACTACGTCATAAAAATTTCAGACTTCTAGGTTGACCAGTACCTGAGATAATGTTCCTAGATGAAGTAAAAAGTAAACTTACGGGAAACGGAGAAAGAAGATTAAAACATTCCTGATCCGTAGCTAATACCCCCTTCACAGTCTTCATAATCATCTTCAAGTCTTCTTTTGGCACCCCTCTGCACCAGTCTTGCTTTTTTCACTAATGTCTTGATTATATTATCAGCATGCCTTAGTCTGTGCTGATCTAAAAAGAACATAGCACGTACCGTACGGGAAACAACACACATACCCAACTTTTGAAGGACCTGGCATTTAGTTATATTTCCAAGATTGAAGGTTGCCACAGCATCATACACACCATAATGTAGTGTATTAATTCCGACAAACAATGTTTTTGGGAGACGATGCCATATCACACTATTCAAGCACTCGTTGGGGTTCTGCGTTTTTCCGTGAAGACATTTCATCAGAAGACTTCTGTCAGCCAGATCTCTGAAAATGGGCTTTATTTCTGCCATGATGGCTGATGGTAGACTGTGGTGGTGAATGTATTTCTCTCCTGTTGTTAGTCCCCTATTGTATTTACACCAGCTGTTTTCACCTTTGGGGCACAAACCATGTTGTGGATGCTCATCCGTGGATGCGGTGTGGAAATATAAAGCCCATATAGCTCTCCTCATTTCTTCAAGATTGCCTGTATTTTGCCTGATTGCAAGGCCATAGCAGTTCTGAATGTGGTCTATTATGGAATCAGTCAATCTTCCTCTGCCATCCAAGGTTTTCCCATCATCTAGTTTTTTCCCTTTCATAACTGATTTTAACCTTCTCAGCCTGGCACCCATTCTCTTCTGCACATGTCCTATACATTCAAGTTTGCTTATATTTACACTGTTCCCATATGGTTTGCTTTCCAAAACTTCTTTGAATGCTTTAGAGTCACCATCTCCCAGATATTTGACATAGCGAACATTATACCACTGTGAAGAGCGATGAAAAATTTTCTTCACCCCAGCAACCTCCATGCCACCACTACTACCATAATAATTAGCAATACAGTCATCACTGTGTTCATTTTTCAGCCTGCCTGTGCACCTACAGTATTTAGACATTATTGCAACATCAATAACGTTGCCAGTATCAACACTAGTTGCTGTTACAACACCATTGTTGGAGGTGTGGCCCCTTTTCTGCCACGTGCCATCAAACGCCACTGTGAGGTCACGACTGCCGTCATTTTCTTCCACTGCTTCATCCACAGCAACCTGCATTGACTTCTGTGCTACATCTTCAACTGCAGATCCTAGTACATAATTGTAAGCTTCAAACTTTGAAGGTGCACTTGGAAGATTTAGAACACCACATAGCATATCACCAGCTGCTTTGCCCTTACCAATTGCTCGCAATCCATAAACTAACCTAATATTTACACTATAAAGTTCAGTTTTCTTGTATCCATTATTTACAGTTACTGAAACCGAACTTGGAAACTTACAGCTGTATTTACAAACACTGCATATTAAATTAAACTGGGCAGCCAGGCCAACATGGGATTCTACTTTCAGAGAAACGTTTCCATGACATTTTTTGCAGCACAAACTGTTTTCAAGAGCTTCACACAATATATTCGTATCAATGAGTGCAAAAACTTCATTCCCTCTATCAAGTAAATTATATTTCTCTTCCAAATCTCTTAGTTTTTTATGAGAAGCACTGTTTTCATTTGGTGTAAGTTCGTTCGGCAAATCAGTAATAAGTGGATTCACATTTTCCAACAGTGATGATGATGAACTGCTTTGCTTTGCTAATGAATCATTATTTCTTTTCTTTTGCCAGTTCACACGCTTTTTAAATACTTTTGCTTTAGCTCTAGGCATTTTCACTGCGAAAAATGAAGCACTAAATACGAAATAACTCAACAACAACTACTTTCTTATATCACACTGTTTACAAAACAGTCCCGCCACAAAGTCAAAGAGTAACTTGAGGAAACCAGAGAGAAACATTTTCGGGCAACTAGTGTATAAATAGTCGCTGGAAACCGGGATATTTGAATTCATGTCACTTTAAAGGTACTGCCAAAAAGTTCATGGTCAGCCACGAGAGACGTGTATAACTAAAGCGCAATACCCGATCTCACAAATATATAAAAATAAAATAGTTATAATTGTAGTAGAGCTATGTATGATACGTCATTTTAAAGAGGAAACATGGCAGAATATAATACGCCAATAAAAAAAAATTCGATTTTTTAACCCAAAATCCGATTCCGTATCCCCTTAAGACCAACTTTTGTTATTTTAAGACAGTATAATTTTAATTATGAATATTATGTTATTTTGACCCAGTTTAAAAATGCAGAAAATCAAATAGATATTGTGTGAAAAAGACATCTAAACTGAGAAGCATTTTTAAAAACTAATTATGCACCAAATTCAGTAAATTTATATCATCAAAGGAAAGAAACTTTAAGAATTATTTGCCATCAAAATTATTTCACTACTTCCTATAATTCTTCACGAGAAGAACTGATTAACAATATAATGATCTTCTTCACCAATTTTAAACCGCACCTATTTGTGTACCTCACAAAAATACAACTTTTAATAAAAAAAAAATTGGGTGCTCGGCAGTGATCGCAAAAATCGATCGCTAAAAAGGTTAACAGACTTATATTGACCAAACGTAGGTCAACCAAAGGTAAAAAGAAAAGTAAAATGAAGGTCAAACGAAGGTCAGCAAAGGTGAAACTAGTGTTTGTATTGCAAAGAATCGATGTTTTCTTTTGTGTTCAAGGTAGCAGTTTTATCACTTTTCTGTTTGTCATCATAGTTCATCATAAGAGAAACTAGCAGGAAGAATATATGCCATGCACTGAGAATATATTTCTTACATTTTAATATTAACGGCATTGCATTCCCCTTGACTAACAGGTCAGTAGCTATCACTCTAGCATTGACTAACAGGTCAGAAGCTGCATCGCTCTAGCATTATAGCACGTTTTAAGTACAAAATCCGTGTAGCCTTAGGAATATATATGTTTACGTTCCACGATAATTTCTCTCTTACCAATTTCTTCTTAAAACTGATCTCAGACGCTAGAACAGTACTTTAGAATGGACAGCGCAGTTGATTCACGTAAGATGCTTCAAACTATGTCCATCTGGAGCTCCATCATGCATAAAAACCACACATTTCTTCTTGTTAACTGTCTGGTTACATCATCACGTATGGAGGTAGATCTTAGCACTCAGTCATGAGTCAAAAAATGAGTTAAATATTCTTTGCGTGACCTAACAGATAAGAAAAGATTTTTTGCTACCTGATGAAAAATACTCTTATAAAAGGGAGAAATCTACATCTCACATGATAAATTCGAGGTGTATGGTCAACAAAATCGCTGCCTCAGATTGGATAAAGTAATTTTTTTTAAACTGATGGGTCTATGTTGGGGTGGTATTATATACAACTAATGTATATTTCCAAACTGCAGTTGCTTGTTTCACAGTGCACCACGGCTGGCTGCAAGGGCGGTCACAAGGCTTCGGTTACAGAAGTTGCGAATTAGCTCAGCCTGTGACAGGTAAAAAGAATGTGCCGACCAGTCAGATGTTGCCCATGGCAATGAGGGGTCGTGAAGTGACCAGTGTGCTGGGTGAGCGCAACAGAAGCGAATGTGTGTGTTGCGTGAGAGAAGATTCGATATCGGCGTTGTGTTTGAACAGAACGTATTGATAACATCAGAATTCCTACCACTCCAATCATCCCCAGATGCCCTCCATGGCCCAGGGTGGTGGGTGCACTCTGGCATACATGCGCGTCCAAGACTGCGGCTGGTTAGATCCCTATCAAAATGTAGGGATGTTTCGCTGTGATTCACACGCTGCTCTGAGATGTGTTCTATGGGATTAAGGTCTGGTGATTTAGGAGGTCAGTGAAGGCGCGTGAGTGTGTCTGAAATGAATGTGTGCTGCCCTATGAACAAGGCTATTCTCATCATGGAATGTTTACAGCGTACTAAACCTGAAGATGCAGAAGAATGGACAGCACTTGGTTACTGAGAATGTTAAAATAAACATCCTGGTTCATGTTCACGGTGACCTGAATGAATGAGTCCAAGTCGTGACCCAGGAAATACTTCCAGCCTGAGCAACTCTCCACAACTACTCGTTGGATGCCTCACTGGGCAACCGGTGCACCGAATTACACGCGTGCAGTCATTTACTGTTCAGTTTCCGTGTTGTGTGGCCCACTGAAGACGTTCACCTTAATGTGCCGCTATGAGTAATGACATTTTGCGAGGAACCCAACTACAAAAGTTCATAACATGTAACTTTATCTCGGAAACCGGGTTGAGGTAGACCTGCATTCACTGACGTCGCCAATCCCTGTCGAATTTGAAAGCGATTGTCATTGACAAGGCGTGACACTGATCCCTGTCCCCTGTCGTTGAGGATATTTTCACGGCCAGTGTTCTTATGCCACCTTACTTGGCTGTGTGTGGTACACCATTCCTTGTAGACACGTTGGACAATTCGCGTTGATATATCGACAAATCGGCAGTTTCAGTCAGGGTGTGATCATGGGCGCGTCCAAAGGCTATAGCTCCTTTGTCATTCTGTCACGCCTCCACGTCGACAATCTACCGACGCTGATTTGAATACAGCCGATTGGCACAATCACACCAGTTCAATACCATGCATTATGTCAGTGGTGAAAGGACACATGGTCACCTCGTATTAGTTGTACCCCGTGTACAATGCACGAAAACGACCAGGGTTGTCTTTCAAGTTCGTTACTAATATTTTGTCTGTCGAGCTTATGTTTCATGTATTGGAGAAAAGACGGAGGAATATGTGTTAACGGATCATACTTAGCCTCCTACGTTTTGGTTACGACAGTGAACTGTTTGCTTGTTTCAAAATTTAAGGGGACAATGGCAGTCTGTTGATAAAATCGGCCGAGTTTCGTATGTGATGTGGATATTTGCCCGCAAATGGCCTCAGCAAGGATGCAAGATGTTTGGCTAAATCGTAAGTGGGGCCCCCAATATTGCTCACTATTGGCCGTAAGGGTAGTCCATCTTTATGTACCTTCAGAATCACTTAGTAGGCTCCTTGGCACTGATTGGCAATAAGTTTCAGGTGGGAATCACTGCTTTGTTTTGCCACGCTCTCTCCTCAACATATTTTATGTTCAACCAAGAATATTTTAAACAAATTGATGGCGTCGCCATGGGTAGCCTCCTGTCTCCCTTGGTGGCCTACCTTTTTATGGAGGATTTTGAGGAGAGAGCACTTTAATCAGCAGCCCTCAAACCAACTGTTTTTTGGAGGCACGTGGATGATACTTTCGTAGTGTGGGCTCATAGAGAAGACAAATTAATGGAGTTTTTATATCACCTGAACTCTATTCATGAGAACATTCGGTTTACCATGGAATTAGAGAAAAATGGTTGCCTCCCTTTCTTGGATGTGCTAGTTAGACAGAAGAGTGATGGCTCTCTGGGGCATTCAGTTTATCGGAAGCCCACACATACTGATTTGTATTTAAATTCGTCCACCTGCCATCACCCATCGCAAACAATGTGTATACTTAAAACACTTGTGCACAGAGCTCATTTAGTGTCAGATGCAGATAGTTTGCCTGAAGAGCTTGCCCACCTGAAGAGGGTTTTCAGAGAGAATGAATATTCTACCCGGCAAATTAGCAAGGCACTTGCAGTTAAGCCAAAGAATCAAGGAGTGGACAAAGAAGAGAGCACGCCTACTAAATCTTTAGCTTTTCTTTCTTTTATTGGCAACATTTCCTTCAAAATTGCAAGAATCCTCGACGGTTTCGAAGTGAAAGTGATTTTCCGTCCATCATCGAAGATTCCCGACCTGCTGGGATCAGTGAAAGACGATCTGGTATTGCGGAAGGCGGGAATTTATAAAATACCTTGTCAGTGTGGCATATAATATATAGGAGAAACATTGTGAAGAACGTTGCATTTAACATCAACGCTGTACTCGCCTTTTGCAACCTAGCAAGTCTGCAATTGCTGAGCATTGCATTTCCACTGGACACTCAATGGAGTATGACAAGACAACAATTTTGGCCAAAGTAACATTCTTTTGGAACTCCGTCATAAAAGAATCAGTGGAAATTCGAATGATAGGCAATCTTACGAACCGTGACAATGGCTACCAGCTAGATAATGCTCCAGCTACCAGCTAGATCTGCTCCAGACGAAGACGTCAGAGTACTGCGATGGCCGCGGCAATTGACAACGCCGAAGACAGCTGAGTTCTGCAGTTCCACCAGCGAGGGCGCTGAATGCGGGCGGTGTGGTTCGTCTGTCAATATGATGTTGAAGCATGCACGGAATATTCACAGCACGCTATATATTGCGGAACGGAGGGCTTCTTCGTCAGTCTTCGATGGCTCACCTAAGGTTGGCTGGCAGCTGTCCAGTTGAAATATCGTGGATGGAAGCTAACGACGACCGGCCGCAAGCCCGAAATATTTTTGAATATTTAGTTCGCCAGGATAATTTTAAATTTCACATTAAAGACGCTATTCTGACGGATGCTGTTGCGTAGACCTCTGTGGAAAATACAACAATGTACAGGGCCTGGAGAAAACTATGGCCTAAACTGGTCGAAGCCGAGATGGAACTGTAGGAGTGTTAAATTCTGCTTCTGCTAATGAACTGAGAGCGCTATCACAGAAGTTGACGAATGCATCGACATAGACAAAAATATGGCTATCGAAGAAGAAGTGACTGGCGATGTGATATTACAAAGCGCTTTCAGTCCACAAGAGGCTCCAGAAACTTGACAGTGACGAAGAAGAATGAACGCCTAGAACTCGCATCTCTTGGGCTTAGGCTTCACCTTAAACATCTTGGTGAAATTCGCTGAGAGTAGCAAAATACAACGATTCTGAATCTGCATATCATGCAAAATAATTTTTACCAAAAAAAGAGATCAATCCAAGAAATAAGTTAGAATTTCTACAATTTTCCAGAGGGCTCAGAGAAAAATTTCAGCTAAACCATCAATGGTAGTTACTAGTCCACGTATTCCACACCCTCGACAATGTCAGATGTCTGTGCTATTTCTCATGACAATTAAACTGTACCAAATTCTTGGCATCAATTTTTATTAAATAGCTTGTTCCTGATCCCTTCAAATCAGTGGTTATTTTTTTATTTCGTATCTGGCACACAAAAATCGTTTATGTCTATTGAACGTTTCTAAAACTTGGAGCTTTAAACTGATTTAACAGAGCAGTACAATATTCGAGTTGTAATTCAATTTTGTTTTTATATAAACGTAATACGAAACTTATTTTTGTTTTTCACACTGTAGTCTCTCCTGTGGCGTTTAATACGAGTTGCTTGTATTTATGCGTTGAAAATCTAGGTTTTGCTTACATTCCTTTTTATACCAGGTTTTTTAAACATAATCTTGATAATCCGGCATTCACAGATCGCAGAGCATGCCAGAATACCAAGGTCCTACTGTAATATTTTGGATAGACTTCTAAAAATTTGTCGTTACTGTAGATATATTTGAAAACAAAGCTTATCTGAATAAGAACATCATATTGTATTTTCTTCAAATACTTTACTCACGAGATTTTATTGAAATTTTATTCCGGAATTACCCAAAAAACCAAATTGCCCTTTAGCGTCCTTCAGGCTTTCTGCCCGACGATGTTGTCTCCTCTTATTCCCACTTGGGCGTAACTGGAGTAACGGCTTCAGAGCCACATCTCTTGTTGAACTTGGTGGCTGACACTATCTTCATTAACTGCATCTTGTTACTAATAAATCTGCGGCACTGTTCCTTTATCTGGTAAGGCATATCAAGTTTTTGTATGTCCATTCTTCTGACTGATTGTCTGCAGGACTTCGGCCGATCACTTACGTAATAGAATGAAATACCTGCAGCCGTCGTTTTGGCGTTATTTTATTGTATTGCAAACAGTGTGAGTGACTTAATACACCATCTTCTAATGGGACAGTCCTGCAGAGCCATAGTAACAAGATCAAGCTAATGAAGACATCATCAGCCATCAACTCCAACAAGAGATGTGGCTGTGAAGGCATCACTTCCAACTATGTTCAAACGAGAACGAGAGGAGACAACACCGCCGGACAGAAAGCCTGAAGGTGGTATACTGAGTCATCGAAACTGGTTCCACTGTAATAAAATAACGCCAAAACGATGTAGGTATTATATTTTATTACGCAAATGTTCGGCCGAAGCCGCGCTTACCATCAATCACAAGGAATGGGCATAGGAAAACGTGAATTACAATCAGTCAACTCATACAAATACCTGTGGGTAACAATGTATAGGAATATGAAATGCCGTGGTCTTAGGTACGGCAGGTGCCAGGCTTCAGTTCATCTGCATAATACTGGGAAAATGCAGTCACGCTACAGACAAGAATACTTACAAACCTGGTAAAGTTTTGTGATTAGTGATTGGATTTATAACAAAATAAGTTTTTCCTGGATATCTGTGGAACCTTATTGCGAATATGTAGCAACTCTTAGACTAAGATATTGCTTGTGTTCCTTATCTTAGAATATACTAGACAGGAATGACAAGGGGTATTGAACGTATACAAGGAAGGACGGCACGAATTATTGTCACAGTACGTTTGACTCAAGTGAAACCGTCACGGAAAAGTTGAAAAACCTGAATTGGCAGGCTCTTGTAGGTAGACAATACATTAAATGTCGCAAAAACCTACTTACAACTTCTTATCTCGCAAAAACCTACTTACAACTTCTTTTGCTGGCCTGTGTGGCCGAGCGGTTCTAGGCGCTTCAGTCTGGACCCGCGCGACCGCTACGGTCGCAGGTTGGATTCCTGCCTCGGGCATGGATGTGTGTGATGTCCTCAGGTTAGTTAGGTTTAAGTTCTAAGTTCTAGGGGACCGATGACCTCAGATGTTAAGTCCCATAGTACTCAGAGCCATTTGAACTTCTTTTACAAAATTTCAAGAACCAATATTTAGTGGAGAATCTG
The DNA here is from genome assembly GCF_021461395.2 of Schistocerca americana. NCBI lineage: Eukaryota > Metazoa > Arthropoda > Insecta > Orthoptera > Acrididae > Schistocerca > Schistocerca americana. Next base: position 659,975,778 of record NC_060119.1, on the reverse strand, counting down.
GAAAGAGTCTTCAGTTACGTAAGCATTGCTCCCTTATGGACCTGGAAAAAAAATTAGGCTAATTAAATTACACACAGAGTCATTTAAGCACATACTTCCCGCGCTGTTAATGCGATTGGAACAGTAGGAAAACCTGGCATGTGGTGCCATGCTGAGTAACCTCTGCCAAGCACTTGACAGTGGTTCCCATGTGCAGATTTTTTGAGGTGCCAACATCAGAATGGAAAAACTGTTTCCGTAATTGGTGCGACTCCATTCAAAAGGGTATAAATTTTATAGATGAAGATTTTGAGCAGCAATAAAATGATTTTCACTAAAAACGATTTTTAACTGTTTGTGTAAAACCTGAAAAAGCGTCATTATGACGCGACAAGATCATAAAACTGCGTAACATACATAGTGCTACTGAAATGTGCACTGTCAGGTGCTGAAAACGCATCGTCAAAAGCATCGGACGCCTCGCTACCTGGTCACGGCTTATTGCGGAAACGCTTCACCTATACGAGAAAGACATCGCCGGCGGCGTGCGCCGGCGTTTCAAATAGCAAGTAGGCCACTGGGTCTTGTTTACACCTACGCCGCAGGCAGACGTTCTACCAGGAAACAAGGGACAGCACCCACGCGGAAACTGGGACACGTAGCAAACAGTCTTTTCGCTTCTCCGAGGAGCTGTCTAAATAGTTTTAAAGATCCGATGGTCCCGATTCCCCTAGCGTACGTACACTATGTTTGTTCTTTTTGGTGTTAGTGTAAACTGCGTCCTCGGTTAATGGCCTTGGCAGAAGACCAGGAACTTTTAAACCCTACTGCTAGGCCGGCCACCGCACTTCAGGTAGGTCAGGAGAATGCTGGTGTCCTTCCGTTTATTGTGCGCCACAACCTTCAGGCATTTTATGAGTCACACCTTGCCACAAAAACTAACGGAGGTTGCTGTTTCAGGATAATATTTTATCTCTGGACTAATTTCTGGCCAAACTGGAATATGGACTGACCGATACTACATTTGTTTGGTGCTGGTTGATAGAGTTTCAGTTCAGTGCACTGATGAATCACTCGATGCTTGAGACCATTACTCTTACAACACTATCTTTAATATGAGAGTTATCTTTTCAGTGTTTTTCGGCATACTGAAACATAATATTTCGTATTTGAAGTCCGTCACCATATTTTCTTACTTTTTGAATAAATAAACAACAATAGGAATAAATAGGTGCTAACTACGTTAGTGTTGTTTTTTCCTCTATACTTCATAAAAAATACAGACCGGAAAATTTTATTTGAAAGATAGAAGTTTATAATTTATTGCTCGTTACCTTGTTTTCACTTTTCTAATTACAGTCACTTAGCTTACTGAATGTATAATAATCTTTGAAATGAAACATGCCTGAAAATACTAATGTAAAAAAAAACCACGAAGTATAGAATTTTCGATTTATATTCTGCAATTTATTTAAACAATAATAACTGTCGTGCAGCAGCATTAAAACTACCATTGCTAAAAACGTATGCCTTCTTATAAAAGAGGTCTTTATTATACAGGGTGAGTCACTAACTATTGCAACCTAGAATAACTCCGAAAGTATGATAGCAGCTGAAAAGTTTGTGGGACAAATGTTGCATGAGACAACGGGGGCCATAATATGACGTTAGTTTTTTGTTGCTAGGTGGGGTCGCGTCAGAGATATGAAGATCAGCTTTGTTTTCTTATATGGGATGCTACAGTTTGGTACTTATTTTCTGATAGCGGCTATTGAGACGAATCCAGTGATGTGTAACATTAAGGTCTTTGAAGGTCAACGAAGCTCACAAAGATGGAATGAACGTCCATTTACAGAAGGTGTTCGAAGTGATGAACGTTGGTATCAGTGCAGTGCTGCAGTCTTCTTATCATGGATTGAGTGGTGTTCCTAATCACTTCGGCACTTATCGAAGCACATGCTCTGACAATTCTCTCTCGTACAACGTGCAAATAGTAAATATTCGCCGAATACGGCGTATCCATCTAAAGTGCCATTGACATGTAAACACCATTCGACGGTTTCGCAATACAACTCTGATAGGAACGGTAAGACTAGATCGACGAATCAAGCGAATGTGAATGACGTGTTCCTACGAAGAACAAGTCGATATGCTTCTCATTTACGGAAATTCAGAGGGAGCTAGAGACTTACACTCTGAAAGATATCCCAACGTACTCGCCCTACATGTCGTACATTTAAATATGTGTATGATAAATTGAGAAAAACTGGATCTTTAGCGCATCGGAAACATATCCGGCAAAAGAAAGTTACTAACTAGGAAACGGAAATCGGTACTCTTGCCACTGTGGTTCGTGATCCTTGTGTCAGTTCGCGTCAAATCGCAAGGGAATCTGGCATGAGCCAGAATAGTGTTGTTCGTGTTCTGCATCGCCATCAATATCATCCTTACCATATTAGTCTCCGCCAAGAATTAACTGGTACGGATTTATTAATTTGATTTTATTTACTGACGAGGCTACATTCACGAACAATGGAAACGTTAATTTGCATTACATGAATTATTGGGCAACTGAAAATCCATGTTAGCTGCGGCATGTTGCGCACCAAAAACCGTGGTCGGTGAATGTATGGTGTGGTTTCTGGAGTACAGGATTATAGGCTCCTATTTCATCGAAGGAAATCTTAATGTTAGGAAGTACACCACATTCCTACAAGAAACATTAGGTCTGTTACTGGAAGAAATACCTTTAGGAACAAAGAACAGCATGTGGCATAAACACGATGGGTGTCCGGCTCATTTAACGCTGATGGCTAAAAATGAGTTGCAGAGAAAATTCCCAAATCGCTGGATTGGACGCGGTGGAGATGTGTTGTGGCCGGCTCGTTCGCCAGACTTGACGCCTCTGGATTTTTTTCGTGTGGAGATTCGTAAAAGACATTGTTTATAAAGACGTTCCAACTACAGCTAAACATATGCTAGAGAGAATTATCCGATGTGATAAGGAATATCACTCAATCCATGATAAGAAGATTGCAGCACCGCATTGATACCAATGGTCATCACTTCGAACACCTTCTGTAAATGGACGTTCATGCCACCTTTTTGACCTTCGTTGACCTTCAAGACCTTACTGTTACACATCATTGGATTCGTCTCGATAGCCGCTATTAGAATATAAGTACCAAACTATAGCATCCCATTTAAAAAAACAAAGTTGACCTTCATATCTCTGAAGCGACCCCACCTAGCAACAAAAAACCAACGTCATATTATGACGCCCGTTGTCCCATGTAACTTTTGTCCCACAAACTTTTCAGCTCGTATCATACATTGGGAGTCATTCTTGGTGGCCATAGTTAGTGACTCACCCTGTAGAACTACTGTTATTAATAATCAATCTGCGAGAAATGTTTGTCGCATAACCGTAGGTTATAATTAGAGTAAAATGCCCTAATTACTAATTCAGACAAAGGGTGCTCCTTAGTTATTGCTTATAACCCTGAATATATTTCCAAAACCGTAGATTTCTTTAACGAAAATGATATTTCCGAACTGCACGAGGATCCGCCTCCAGTTTTACAAAAAGAGGTCAGGACAGCCATCAATAACGCAAATTTCCTACTCAAACCGTTTCAGAAGAAAATGCTCATTAGCACGAACCCTTAGCCCCCAAAACTTCGGTCTCAATTTAAAATCCACAGACATAATCATCCGATACGCCCGATATCTAATAGTATGAATAGTGCATACCATGATCTGGCCAAATTTCTACATGAAACTCTGGGAAAATCATTCGTTTTTGTGAACAATTTTTCCGTCCCAAATAGTCACACCTTAGTCCAAAAAATAAAAGATTTAGAATGCAGTTCAGACTCCAAGTTAGTTTCTTTCGATATCAAAAATCTTTATACTAACGTCCCCGTACAGCAAACGCTTACAATTGTAGAAAAAAATTTACGTCGGTTCAAAAAAGATATTTCAGATGAACTAATCACTCAGTCGTAGTCAAGTACAACTATTTCGAATTTAATGGACATTTGTACCAGCAATCCGACGGTCTCGCTATGGGAAATCCGCTAGCTGGTATCCTTGCTGATATTTTCATCAACTACCTAGAGGAAAAATTTTTTAATTGTTTTCGAGCTGGGTCACTAGGCATTCTTTCTTATTCCAGATACGTTGACGATATTCTAATCATCTACAAATGACCCGCTGACGTTGTTGATCGTATCTTTAACCCATTCAATGATCTTCAGGAGAAAATTTCTTTCACTATCGAATTTGAAAATGAGGCCCGTCTATCAAACTTCCTTGACTTGACGCTTACCATAGAAACAAATAAAATTTCTTTCAAAATTTTCGTAAAGTAACATATACCGACCAGTTCGTGCCTGCATCTACTCATCCACAATCGCATAAAAAAGCCTTCTTTCATTCTGCTGTTCACCGAGCCATTTCCATCCCACTTTCTAAAGAAAAGTTCAACGACGCAATCAATTTACTTAAAACAATAGCAGTTAACAACGACTATAAACCTAACATAGTAGATGACGTCCTTAAAAAGAAAACTGCTAAAAGAATTACTAAGCTAGGCACTTCTGTTATCGAGTCTAATTCAAAAAAATATTTCTCTATTCCTTTCGTGGGGCCTATCTCTTATCAAATCCAACGCATTCTTCGAAATAAATACGATTGCAACGTTGCTTTTTCTGCTAACAACAATTTGAAAAAAAAAACTTGATTCATAATTTACATAATACTCGTTCCCCTTTAGAAAATTCTGGTGGCTACAAAATTGTCTGCGATACTTGCTCCTCTTACTATATAGGACAAACTGGACGTGCCTTCACTACCAGATATAAAAAACACTTGCCAAGAAAAAATGGCACTAGTCCCCAAAATTCGTTTTTTGTCGACCATCTTCTAATTACAGGTCATTCACCTAAAGCCATCTGCGATAGCATAATTTTGCACACCGAAAAGAAAGGGCGTAGACTAGATATTCTAGAAGAATTAGAGATTTTCAAGCATCTTGCTCGAAAGGATAGCCTCATCCTTAACGAACAGCTACAGCTACGTAACAAAAAAATTTTCAACGGTATAAAGCCGTTACTCGATATCTGACTTCGGGTCTCCTTGTGCAAGTTGCCGAAATGTTCTTTTCCTTCCAACGTAGTCCTATGTTTTCTAATTATCAAATGTTTTCCTGGCTGTATTTCACGTCAATATTGCTTTCTACAAGTTGTCATTCTGTCCTATTTACATTTTCATAATGACGTTTTCATGTTTTATCTTACTGTTATATGCTTTGATGTAGACAAAATGTTATGTTGTATGCTACTATCAAACAAATATTGCTTTCCATTATATACTAAATACCGTTCATTTATAATCATTTCTGCCTATATTTCAATGTGAACTAGCCTAGTTGTATCTACGGCTGCTAAATGGCGCGCTCGTTGCAGTGCCATGTTCACCTGGCCGCATTTGTTAACGCGGGCACCTCAGTCCGTTTGCAACCTGCACCACGCAAGTAACAAGCAGCCCTTAGTGGCTCGCCATCACAGTTTTCTTTATCTTAAATATCTTTGTGACTAATGCCCTTTTGGCATATTTATTATTTTATAAATGACATATAAGTACTGCCAGTCTTTCACGATGATTCCGTACTTATACTCTGTGTATCATACGTTTTTAGTCATAATTGTGTGACCATGTTATAGACCATTCTTTGATTTAAATTCTGAGGAAGACTCTCCTAGCAGTGTTGAAACCCGGTTAATTCGTTAAAAAATAGTGACAGAGGGCTGTTTTCTTTCAATTGCAGTTTAAATTTTCTTAGCTTTCGAGCAACTAGTTACCTTTCAGTTTTTCTCAAGATTTCAGATGCGCAAGACATTGTTAATTGTTTCAAATACTGTCTTGACTTGCTGATACGCTCTGTTACGAGTTATTATGATGAGAAGAAAATATTTAGTCCTTTATTGTTTGATGAAAAGTACGTTAGTATTCTATGAAGCGCTTTTAGAAGAAGTTGTCAAACGAAGAAATTATAAATGGAGTAGTTTGGAAACGGTGTTTTAATTCTACATATACAGACGTGGGAGCCTCTAGACGAAAATTTTCGTGACTGAGGCTATAGAGGGATTGGAGGAAGAACAGAGTTTAACCTTGTTTGACAGCGCGGTCATTAAAGATGGAGCACAAGAAAAGATTAGGAATGGAATGGGCAGAAGATGAACCGCGCCCTTTAAAAATAACAATCCCGGCATTTGACTCAAGCTATTTAGGGAAATCACTGAAAACCTAAAATTAGATGGCTGGGCGGGGATTTGAACCGTCGTTCTCTCGAATGTGCGACCATTGTTCTGACCACTGCGCCTCGCTTGGTAAATGAACTTTGAGTTGTCATCACTGTAGATAAGTGTTGTCCTGATTTGTTCCAGAGGCTGATCACGGATCGTGTAGGTTAAAGGCATCTGTTCTTTTAGTCTGGACTGGGGTAAGTCTTAAGAAAGAAAGCCTTCATTGCGCAAATACGTGCTGCAAGAAAAATACAAACTAGGGCAAATAAAAGTGGCCCGGACGAGTGGATACGATTGGATGTGAATTTGTGACAGCATTAACGGAGGAGGTAAAGACCTAGAGTTACTTCTAACAGGATGAAGCAACTGCCCATACAGCCGGCCGAACCTTGGAGCATATTTCCACACTCTTCACGCCTGACAGAGTTGTTAACAGAGGGAGGCCAGTCTGATCGCGGCCCTAACTGGCCGCCCAGGTCACCTGATCTGTCAGTATGCGATTACTTTGTATGGGAAGCACTCAGGTCTAAGGTTTATCACAGCAATCCTCGTAGTCTTCAAGAACTACAGCAGAATTTCGGATAAAACTGCGACAATTCCAGTAGTCCAACTTCGATTTGTCTTCAGCAACTTGCTGAACAGGGTTCAAAAGCGCCAAGTGATGGATGGTGGTCACTTGTGCTATAGTCAGGTTAGTACTGTATTTCCTTTTCTCTTCTTTGTTTCTTTGTACTCTGGAACTCTGTTCTCCAGGCCACTTTTATTTGTCCTACCCTGTATGTGATGGTCAACTACGATCATCTTGTAGACATCTACTTAAGGAGTTGGAGATTCTGACTACCCTTTCACATTATATTTATTCCCTCTTGAAGTTTGTTGTAAATAATCCACTTCAGTTCAAAAGGAACAATTATAAACATAATTACAATACCAGAAAGAAAACGACATTCATTATTCCACATTAAGGTTGTCTTCAGAACAAAAAGGTGTGCAAAGTCCTAGAACAAAAATTTTTGATCACTTACCCAGTGATATAAAATGTCGGACAGGCAGCAAAGTAATATATGAAAACAAAGTGAGAAAGTTTCTCCTTGGCAACTCGTTATGTAAACATATGTGTAAATATAATTAGCAATGTAAATATAAAATGTACAATTAAACTAGCGATTGGAATGTAAAATTACTTGTTCTACATCATTACGATCTATCGTGCAAACTGCTCCATGGAACATGAAACTAACTAAACAAAAAAACTAAAACATCTCAGTTATCTACAGATAGAACCAGCTGCCAGTTTTTACATGCAACCCATATTATCTTCATATTTTCTTGCATTTTGCAATAATTTTCTAACAACGTGAATACGCTGTATGCAGTTGCGCCGTATGTGAACAGCCTCAGAGAGGTAAAGACGTCTCGCAGGACATTTGTAGCACTGATGAGCCAACACATTACGACTACTGGCTACATACAAGTGTTGGTCCACTTCGGAACGCAATATAGCGGGGTTTTCGTGTGGCTTGGATTCGACATATCTTTGGTGTGTTTCCAGAGGTATATGTCAACAGCTTTCTGCACAGATCACACACTCCCAGTAAATTACAGGACGCTGGTTTCTGGGCGAGGAGCTGGCGCCCTATAGCGCCCAGATGTGTTCCATCAGGTTCAGGTCAGCCGAATTTTGTGGCCACAATATCAATGTCAGTTCTCTATCATGCTCCTGAAACCAATGCAGTATGGTTCTGGCACTGAAACAAGGATCTTTATCCAGCTGAAAGATACCATCGCCATCGGGGACGGAATCAACCATGAAGACATTGAAGGGGTGCCGAGTGGAGACACCTCTACGATGTGAGGACGGTGTTATGGTACCTGCAGAGCGTCTTTCAGCGCTAATAAAAAGTGATTAGCAAGTTAACACGCATTCTTCGGATTTACAGTTCTGTGTCTCATCAGCCTCGGCTGACGTCTGGTACCAGTGACGTTGTGGAATTCCGCTGACTCCTGCTGCCGGCTCGGCTGACCGGTCGCCAAGGCCGTTATACCAGTAGTTCGGCCAAAGTTTTGCGGGCTGCTGTGGCGATGATCCATCGTGATGTGCCTACTGTCGGAGTCGTGTAGACGGCTGATCTTTTACCCACCATACAGGTAGACCGTGGCACCCGGAAATTCCTGCAGCCACGATCAGGAACAGAGGCACCGGATGGCCCTCTCACCCATCAGTGACGTTGATGTTAGTGCGATAAGCACTGCGAGATGTCCTGGTTTTGGAAGACCCTCATTCTTCCCATCAGCGATATGGTGGGTGGTGACCAGTGCGAAGTCCCACTAGTGGTAGGTTGTGGTTACTTGCATGTTGTCATCTTTTGAACGGCAAGGAACACTTTCCGAAAAGAGCTGGAACATCTAGCACACAGATGTCACTAGACCCTAATAATCATTGAACCGAGAGCTTCAGTATGAACGCCGTCGATCCAAACGAGCAACTGCGTTACAAGCTGGAGAACTGCGGTATTTAAGGAGATGGGCTCGAGGTAATGACGTGAAGCTCTGTTTGTTATGACCGAATGTTGCCCGCTTCTTTACAAGTAGTCAGTGGTCCCCGTTCCACTGTGTTTGCTCAACAATTTCTTACAGGCTCTAAACAGCGCTGTAAAGTCTCTGAAAGGTATTACTGCATCCGAGGTAAAGCTTACTGCTTCAAGTAACAAGAGCTACAAATATATCTCTGTCCCTTTCTCCCAATGGACGTTTTGCTGAATGTGTAACTTGTGTTAGGCGGTTGGTGCCGATGTAGCAACGTGTACTGGTGTGTGTGAGTAACTTACAGTGTTGATTGCTTCTTTCTGCTACATAGCTAGTTCATCACCTGCACTAGGTGTCGCCGGTGGCTGTACTAGCGCGAATTTCAGAAAAATTTTAATTTCTTCCCCTTCCCTACTGTGTGCCGCAACAGAATGCACGTGGTCCGCAATAATGTACACATAGACCACCGCTGCCGTGGTGCCTTCGATTAGTACCGCAGATACTACGGAAGCTCAGCATACGTATGTAATGCGATGCATTTTTCAAGCACCTGTTCCCAGCATGACGGCATATCCAGACACGACCATTGAGCTGGTGTAGCTAGAACATGCGTCATCTGATCAGACGAAACATTTTCATTGGTCCACGGTCTAATCTCGATCATCCCATGCTCACTGCAGCCGTAACTGGCGATGTCGTTGTGTCCACACAGGTTCACTTAGAGGTCGTCTAATGGCAAGTTAAAAAAGAGAGAGAGTGATATTTATATGTGCGTATGATAAATCCCATCCCTCAAAAATATTTCTCTTCTTCAAGCCTCCTGTATGTTACCACAGGTGACGTTTTACTGATCTCATTTGTACTAAGACAGCAGTACACGCGAGGTGCCTATTTGCTTCCACCGCCCTGAGTGGATTGCATAAGTTCTAATAAACGTTGAGCAACATTCAGTCTTCTATAGTTGTTGTCCATGCGCAGAAAACAGCACGTAGATCGTGAATCCACTATCTCGAGGCTGTGAGAAACTCTTAGCGAGAAACTGTTATTCTGGAAATGATTAAATTTCCAATCAATTTGTTTGCACGGGATGTCACTAACTTTTTATTGGCAGAACTCGAAAAACTGCACAATTATAGTCCTTTTTAGAATCACAAATGCTTTCTATTTTTCAACAAATTAATGAACTGCTATCTCCGTAGTTACTGTCACACTGTTCTCAACTATATGTACCAAATAACCACACAGTGCTAATAAAGTCTTAACTAACACCGACTGCGGTAGATAATATGTCTGTCCTTCGACACTGCAGAATCAGCTCTCACAATTACAAACTAGACATTGCAAATTAAGTGTTAACTGATACCGCGGCGGACAACACGTTCGTCCTCCGAGACTGCCGAACCAGCTCTGATCTTTCAGCCGAACCGCTTCGCCCGCCATCCAAGTTAGGTGCGATCGGAAGATCACCGATGGGCTTCGTCTGCCTTACCGTTTCGCAGTTGTTTATTATTCTGCTGGTTACTAATGCTTGTGAAATAATGTAATCATACCACGCTACTGAAAGATGCTTTAATTTGAAATTTAAGTAAATACGGTGTTTAATTTTTCATAGATAGAAGATTACCATTTTGGCGCGCAATTTCCGAACGCAGCAGCCAATCGCGGAGAAGGAGCACAACTTAGGCGTTCTTTCTCACGACACTCGTACCGAACAAACCACCTGTCATCTGTCCCTCACACCACATTACATCATCTTGTCACAGCTGCCTTCTCAACTGCTCTAAAAAGAGCTTCTTGTAGCCGAGTTTGATGGCTGCAAAGCCAGAAATACTACAGTCTGCCACGGAGCCCCATTTTCAACAGCATGTTCTCCTCGCATCAATTACATTCAGAATCTCCTGTGTTATCCAAGGATTTCTACTTGGCCTTGTCTTTTTACGTATTCGATCCCCTGGTGCCTCCACTGTTTCATATCTTAAAATTACCCATTCGTCTTCCACTGTATTCCTTTCCCCTTTTCTTGCCAGTCGTTGCCTAAGGGTCCCTCTGAAACTCTCGGCAACCTCTGGTTCTTTCAACTTATCCAGGTCCCACCTCCGTAATTTCCTATCTTGTTGAAAATTCTTCTGTTTTGATCTACAGTTCATAACCAAAAAATTTTGGTGAGAATCCACCTCTGTCCCCTACAAATGTCTTACAATTTAAAATTTGTTTCCTAAATCTCTGTTTTACCATGATATAATCAATCTGAAACATTCCTGCGTCTCCAGGTCTCTTCCATGTGTACATCTTTCTTTCATGATCTTTAAACCAGGTGTTAACGATAGTTAAATTGTGCTCTGTGCAAAATTCTACCAGGCAACATCCTCTATCATTCCTTACCCAAAGTCCATATTCACTAACAATTTTTCCTTCTCTTCTTTTTTCTACTATCGAATTCTGGACACCCATCACTATTTAATTTTCGTCTCTCTTAACTACCTGAATAATTTTTTTTATCTCATCGTACATTTCTTCGGTCTCAACATCATCTACAGAGTTAGCTGGCATGTAAACTTGTACTGCTCTGTTGGGTGTGGGCTTTTAGTCTATCTTGGCTACAGTTAGGCGTTCACTATGCTGTTCGTAATGGCTTACCCGCATTCCTATCGTCTTAATCGTTATTAAATCTATTTCTGAATTACCCCTATTTGATTCTGTGTTTGTAACCCTGTACTCAACTGGCAAGAAGAATCGTTTCACCTGAAACCGAACTTCACCAATTACCATAATATGTAACTGTGACCTATCCATTTCCCTAATTAAATTTTCTAACCTACCTGCCCGACTGAGGGATGTAACATTCCACGCTCCGATCCGTAGAACGCCAGTTTTGTTTCTCCTGATGACGACATCGTCCTGAGAAGACCCCACCCGGAGATCCGAATGGGGAATCCTTCACACTAAACAATATATTACTTAATAGGATTATAACACTCGCTAAGAAAATATGTTAACAATTTTTTCCACCCTTTGAATTCTGGTATTTTAAATTTTTGGAAGGTTGCATCGAACATGAAGTTGTAACAGGTAGAAAAACTGGTAACTGGGCCGTAAATGGTATTAAGCATTAAACTGAAGTAAGCACAATTTATACAACTTAGTACGGTGTTTCCCTAACGGGAAGAAGTTCACAGAAATAAGCCTCAGTATTTCCCAACTGAACGCCTCGATCGTTTCCCTGACCCGCTTTGCTGTGTGTGTTGGGGCGGCATCATGGATCAATATGACTTTGTCTTGCCTTTTTCCATATTCCGGTCGTTTTTCACGTAATGTTCGATTTAAATCGATCATTTGCTATTGGCAGCAATCAAAGTTAACGGTTTTGCCAGGTTTTATCAGCTCACAATAGATGACATGCTTCTGATCCCACCAAACACAGAACATTGTCTTCATTCCAAAGCGATTTGGTCTTGCAGTGGACGTCGACGGTTTGCCTGGATTCACTCGCGATTTACGACTCTTAGGATCCATTTTTCATCACCATTCACTATTCGATGGAGAAACGACTTTCTTTTGTATCTGGCGGGCAGCGTTTCATAAGTGGTCTTTCGAGTTGCTTGCAGCCTTTCTTTCAGTTCATGCAGAACCCATTTTCCCACTTTCTGCGCGTTTCCCATAGCTTTCAGCCGAAGAGAAACGGCTTTCTGCGTCACATGTTCCCCGAGTTCCTGTTGAGTTTGAGAATCATCTTCATCCAAGAAGGCCTGCAATTCGTTGTCTTCGAACTTTTTCGGTGGTTTCCCGCGCTCGTCGTTTCTCACGTCAGAATCACCACTTCTGAATTTTTTGAACCACTCGAAAGACTGTGTTTTGCCAAGAGCATGTTCGCCGAAAGCTTCGACAAGCATTCGATGCGATTCTGCAGCAGTTTTCTTCAAGTGATAACAGAAAGCCCATGCTGTCTGCAAATCGTAGTTCGTAGGCACTAAGCTCGTCATCTTTAAGTGTTTGAAACAGATACCGATGTATGGAATTTGGGTTACCGTGCCTTGACATTCGTCGTCAGCCGTTACAGGAAGCAGATGGCGGTGCAGACACCGTCTCACGGACCCTACACTGACGGCAGCATCATCTACAGGGAAATTCCGGCTTCATACTTCTACACCTGGTACACCACCTCAAGCGTCGCTTAACCGCTGGCTACAGAAATGTGTCACTTATGAGGTACTGCTCGAACATTGTAATCCCTTCCTTTTTAACTCGTTATGCACAGTCGATATGCTAACTAGACTGCTGGCAGCACTTTGTAACTGACGAGTGACGCTTTCCGCTGACTTCATACGATTTTTACAACCACCCTTCGCGATGCTCGACGGTCCCTGTCCGTCAGTGGATTAGGTCTGCCTTGAGTTAGCTGAGGTTGTTCCTTCGCTTTCTCATTTCACAATCATGTCACCAACAGTCGACTTGGGCAGCTATAGAAGGGTTGAGATGTGCCTGATGAATTTGTTACTCAAGTGATATCCAGTGAGTTGTCGACGTTCGAAATCACCGAGCTCTCCTGACCGACCCATTCTGCTGTTACTGCGGATGCTCTGTGCCTGCTTTTATACTGGAGGGTGCACCTCTCGTGACATCTGGTGCCCAATTCCGCATTCCGGATACTTTTGATCAGTGAGTGTACGTTAAATGCTTTTGTACTACACTCATTCTCATAAATTAAGGATAATTGCAGAATGTGGTGCCACACAACGTGACACTACACAAAACTGGCACTAATAGCGTAGGCACATAGGGAACACACACGACACAGATCTGTAAGTCCACGATATTGGTGCTAAGTTGAGAAAACCGTCCCGAAACAGATGTTCTACGAAACGCCACTGCTTCCTGCGCATGTACCCTGACATCAATATGGCATATGATCCACCATGCACACGTATTCAGGCCGCACTACGGGCTGGCATACTCTGGATCAGATGGTCGAGCAGCTGCTGGGATATAGCCTCCCATTCTTGCACCAGTGCCTATCGGACCTCCTGAAGTGTTCTAGGGGTGTAAAGACGTACAGCGATACGTCGACCGAGAGCATCCTAGACGTGCTCGATGGGGTTTAGGTCTGGAGAACAGGCAGGGCACTTCATTCGCCTGATATCTTCTGTTTCAAGGCACTCCTCCACGATGGCAGCTCGGTGGGGCCGTGCGTTATCATCCACCAGGAGGAAGGTGGAACCCACTGAAAAGGCAAACATACCGGTGCAAAATGACGTCCCGATACACCTGACCTGTAACAGTTTCTCTGTCAAAGACGTGCAGGGGTGTACGTGCACCAACCATACATAATCGCACCCCACACCATCAAACCACGACCTTTCAAGGACATTAAGGGGTTGGTATCTCGTTCCTGGTTCACGCCAGGTGAAAACTCGGGGAGGATCACAGTTCAAACTATACCTGGACTCGTCCGTGAACATAACCTGGGACCACTGTTCCAATGACCATTTACTGTGTTCTTGACACCAGGCTTTAAGGGCTCTCCTGTGACCAGGGGTCAGTGGAATGCACCTTGCAGGGCTCTGGGCGAATAAACCATGTCTGTTCAGTCGTCTGTAGACTGTGTGTCTGGAGACAACTGTTCCAGTGGCTGCGGTGAGGTCCCGAGCAAGGCTACCAGCAGTACTCCGTGGCCGTCTGCGGGCACTGATGGTGAGATATCGGTCTTCTTGTGGTGTTGTACATTATGGACGTCCCGTACTGTAGCGCCTGGAGACGTTTCCTGTCTGCTGGAATCGTTCCCATAATCTTGAGATCACACTTCTTGGTACACGGAGGGCCCGTGCTACGACCTGCTGTGTTCGACCACTCTCCAGTCGCCCTAGTATTCTACCCCTCCTAACGTCATCAATATGTGTTCTTTGAGCCATTTTCAACACACAGTCACCATTAGCACTTCTGAAAACGTCTGCACACTTACTCGCTGCACCGTACTCTGACATGCACCAACACATGTCTGCGTATGTGGACTGCTGCCAGCGCCACCGTGCGACGACCGCAGGTCAAATGCACCGCATGGTCATACCCCGAGGTGATTTAAACCCGCAAACTGCCCACCAGAGCGTTGTTTCATCATGTATCATCATTATCCTTAATTTATGAGCACGAGTGTAGTTGTTGTAACGAGTAATGGTCCCTTTCGAAGAACAGTCGTGAACGGTTGTTACTGCACCCTGGACACGTCACAGACCAACGTGTGTTGTTTCACGAGGTGGCGCGACCAATGTCGATACAGCAGTTAGTTATCTTTGAGTAAATGTTCATCTCTGTTATAGACATATTAAAAACTGCCTTTTTGCTCACCCCAGCCATGTCCGCTCGTCACGTATATTTCACAGGCACACATATATTTATCAGGTTTCACACATGTATATGCACATATTTCATCTAGAACTTGAGGAAACATCGCATTTCATTGGCCTCCAAACATGCTTGCTGCATTGGTCATCTCGCGACCTGGTTGACGCACTGTACAGCAAAAATAAGAGACAGATTGCGCTTCGTGCTTTTAAAATATTCCAAGTGAACTAAATACAAGAAAGAAATAACAACAAGTCATCTTCGAAAATTTTTAATTGTCATGCCTTCTCAACCTCACCCTGACTCCTAGAGATAGTGGGACTATCTTACTTCTGCTGTACTGTTGAACAAATACTGCATGTATATGCCAAATTTGGTTAAAATTGCTCCACTTGTTCCTGAGATTTGCTTTTACGTCCCTTCCTTTGACCTCACTTTCAGGTATGGGGATGTCTCATTTCCACAGTAATTTTTTCCGGATAACAAGTGTTACGTGTACCAAGCTTGCTAGAAATTGCTTCAAGCTTTACACAGATAAACTGATAAACCACAGACTGCTTCCCATCCCCCTCCCCCCGTCACCCGACCCCTAGGGGTGGAACGTCATCTGGATAGTCATCAATGAGTCTAGCGAGCCTGAAAAGTATGGATACGATACTAATATCGATCTTTATCGAATATACGCCATGGCGCCGGCTGAAGTGGCCGCGCGGTTCTGGCGCTGCAGTCTGGAACCGCGAGACCGCTACGGTCGCAGGTTCGAATCCTGCCTCGGGCATGGATGTGTGTGATGTCCTTAGGTTAGTTAGGTTTAACTAGTTCTAAGTTCTAGGGGACTAATGACCTCAGCAGTTGAGTCCCATAGTGCTCAGAGCCATTACGCCATGGCTTCTCTTCCCTACTCCTATGTGTGGTAGGGGTGTATTACCGCTACAGTATTTTGATAAGAACAGTTATTCAAATAATACAAATAATGTACACTCATCAGCTAGGACATCATGACCATCGACCTACTATCGATATAAACCCGTCCTGGCGATAGCAGCGCCACCTGGAGAGAAATGACTGCTAGTCAGACAAACGCACGGTGCATGCAGTCTCAGTGAGCGTGCTGTCTGTGAGTGGAGTGGGGAAGGCGCGCGACCCATCTGAGTTTGACCGAGGGCAGACTGAGATGGCGCAGAGGCTCGGCACGAGCATTTTGAAAAATGCGCGGCTTGTCGGGTGTTCCAGGAGTGCTGAGGTAAGTGTCTTCAACACGTGGCGAAACCAAGCTGAAAGAACGTCCAGATGTCGTGGGATTGGGTGGCCATTACAGTTGTAGGACGTACAGATTATGCAGACTGGTAAACCAGGACAGGCGACGAACTGTGGCGGAACTAATACGAGACTTTAATGCTGGGCAGAGTACAGGTATGTCTGAACACACAGAGCAACGAGCACTGCTAATGATGGGCCTCCGCAGCCGACGACCCATGCATGTGCCAATGTTAACTCTACGACACCTTCAACTACGACTGAAACGGGCGCAGTGGCAGTGCGTTGCATGGTCTGATGAGTTCGGATACCTTAGGAGATAGGGGGGTGCGAATCCGTCGTCTTCCAGGGGATGAGATCCTTCACACCTGTATTGCGGGTTGGAGACAAACTGGCGGCTCCTCTATGCTCTGGAGAACATTCACTTGGGTGCCCATGGGTCCAGTGGAGCTCTTGCAAGGTAACGTGATTGCCAAGGCGCATCGTACACATGTTGCAGACCACCTACACCCCTTCATGACTGTCATGTTTCCCGACGGCAGTGACATTTTTCAACAAGATAATGCGCCATGACACAAGGCCAAGAGTGTGATGGGGTGTTTCGAGTAACACAATGATGAGTTGCAATTGTTCTGCGTCCCAACTCACCAGATCTGAACCCGATCGAACACATCTGATATGGAACGGGTGTCAGAGCTCATCGTCCATCTCCCCAGGAATTACGGGACTTGCGTCGCAGATGTGGTACCAGCTCCCTCCAGAGACCTACCAAGGCCTCAGCTTCCATGCTACGACGCGTCGCCGCAGTTACCCCTTCCAAAGGTAGACATACCGGCTATTAGGTAGTTGGTTATAGTGTTCTGGATGATCGGTGTATGTACAAAATGCTGTTAAAATTTCTGCAGACGTTCCTGAGTTGCGCTTTGCAGCCCCACTCCTATCGGAAGCAAGTGGTCCTTACTGCCACAGACTGGGAGTAATATGTATATAAAGTTTAACTGACATTGATTCAGTGATTTAGTAGGAGAAGTGGAACGTACACACATACATACATGCAATGATTTTCATAAAAGTAGAAATTGTATGTGAGTGTGTGTCGTAATTATAAGTGTGAAATGTGTGATTTACGTTTGGGTACATGCACTGTCTTCTACTCACAGAAAGTAATTAATTGGTACTTGCGTCACCACAGCTATTGCTTGAGAAAGAATGCACTGTTGTGCAAATATGGTCACTACCCGTACGTCCGATATTGTTCCAAAGATACTCATTATTTAAGAGCGCCTAAAACGAACCCCCTCGTATGTAGCGAATTTGGAGAGCCTTATTTGTACATGTATTTGTCTATTCGATCGTCTGTTATTGATAGCACTAGACATGTGTGCTTCAAAATCGGTTGTTTAAAAAGAAAGAAAGAAAGTTGCGAAAGGGGTCAAGGATTCAGGTCTTTCAGCACGTGAGACCGCGGCAAAGTCGGACAAGGTCTGTTCTTCATCGGTGTTTACACTAGTTTACTCGGTATAGAGGTTTCGTGTGTTGTGCTTTGTAACAGGAGAACTTGGTTATAAACTATGTCGTATCTGATGTTTGAATCACTGAACAAAGACTCAGATTTGGGAATACAGGCCAAGTAGTAGCATGCTGGTGAAAAATATCGTGGAGGTATTCATGAATATCCGCACATTATACTAAAATCAAGCTTTTAGTCCTTCTGTGCAATTTCTCCGGACGCTCTTACTCCAGTGTAAATTTCGTCTTAAAATCGTTGGTGAAGTATGAAATTATTCGACATATATTTGATTTTGTTTGTTACACTTACTCTAAAAAAAATAGCACATTTCACTATGCAGTATTTAACGTCCATGATCGTCTAACGGTTCCGGCAATATACTTTACATTTTGACAGATCCTATCAGTAGATTTCTTAAATCTAGCTAAGAAATAATTAGACTTAACCTTTGCTTGTCAAGCCGTTTTTACATTACCATCGTTAACAGACGTTAACTCCTGAGAAAATTCATTGACGTAGTGATCGAGCTAGTACAAGCCTGCAGGGATGACCAGCTGAAGTTCATCATTCCTCAGCTGATCATTCCTCTCTGTTGAGTCGCACTTGCAGAACCACTTAATGTCTTTTATGCATTCTATATCCCTGTTGTAGGCTCCTATAAATATGCGTATTGCCTTACGCCAAACGTAGCACGTCTTGCGGGATGTCCGTAGACTTTTGACTACGTAGTGAACCTGAAATATAGTTGAAGGAAGATAAGGATTCCATGAGGTCATTATAGACGGAGCGTAAAACTGGAATGCAGCAGGAACCATCCCTCTGTTTACCTTAAGCACTTAAAGGAAACAGCTGAAAAATTAATTCAGCATGATCGGGTGGGGATTTGAACGAGCGTTGTGCCGAATTCGAGTCCAAGGCCTTTAGCTAATAACCAGAGTCCAGTGTCTTAGCCAATACACATAGTCTACTGTATTTAGCCAATTAATACCTGAATCGCTGAACAGCTCATTCTCAGAGATTTGTCTACAGCCGTTTGATTCAATGTTTGTTGAAAGCGTTATCTCAGCCAATGATAACTTCTCAGTTGATTTTGGGCGGGGATTAGCTTGTCACCACTTAGAACGAGTAATCGTTTTTACCGTCACTAAAAATCATTTGCATATTCGACCCAGTAGTTGACGTTTTGAAAGAAGGAAAGAAGGAAGACTTGAGTTTAATGTTACATCGACGACGAGGTCATTAGGGACGGAGCTTGGTTTAGGATTGCCCATTTAAAGGAACCATCCTTGAACTAGTCTTAGGTGAGTAAAGGATGTCACGGAAAACCTAAATCTGGGTTAGTGGGCGGGTATTTGAACTGCCGGCGCCTCTCTCTTGAATGCAACGTCTTACCACTGTGCCGTCTCGTTCAGTGACTGATAGGTCCCGGTTTCATGTCAAATCACTACTAGATTATGTAAAAAAATAAGTATGGCAGTCTCCCTCCCATTCATCACCTTCGCACACCTCATATCCTATTCCAAGGCACCTCAGCGCTCTCCTTCTTCCCAGTCCACAGTTCCACACTGACGTCTATGTGCACCGCACCAGTTGTATTCCTAGCACTACCCCCACCCTTCGCCTTGGCTCACGCCTCACTCTTTCCTATATCAACTCCTGGTTCCAGTCCACTTCCTGGTGCTCACCGACCAGTTCCATTCCTCATATATTTCTCCGAATAAAAACAGTCTTGGTTGCAAAGCTATTTAATATCAATAACGCGTTTCACCTTTTTGGGGCATCATCAGATTGTGTAAAATTAGTTGGATATGTAATCCAGCCAACATAAAGTTATATAAAGTGGAAAACGGACGCAGAAGTAACTATATATGTAACCCATCTGACATAAGAATGCATAAAATAGTTCAAATGGCTCTGAGCACTATGGGACTTAACTTCTGAGGTCATCAGTCCCCTAGAACACAGAACTACTTAAACCTAAGTACATCACACACATCCATGCCCGAGGCAGGATTCGAACCTGCGACCGTAGCGGTCGCGCAGTTCCAGACTGTAGCACCTAGAACCGCTCGGCCACTCCGGCCGGCATATAAAATGCAAAGTGGATCTTACGCACACCAGCAGACTCCGCCATAGCAGCACACAAGAGGACCACGCTTACAAAATATTCTTATGACGGATAGGTTACACTTCCAGTTACTTTTGCGTCGATTTTCCATTTTATATGGCTATATGACGGATGGGTTACTTATCTAGCTACTTATACACAATCTGATGATTCCCCAAAAGGGTGAAACGCGTTATCGATATTAAATAACTTAGCAACCAAGGCTGTTTTAGTTCTGAAATAATTCAAGACCAGTTGCTGTACCACCCTGTCACAATCGAAACTTTTGAAAAGTCAGCTAATGAAAATACAAGAAATTTTATCGAAACTAATAACAGAAATTTTTACCAAACTTTTAAATGTCAAGCACCAAGCATATGCTTCAAAGATGAAAATGGCAGAATACGATTAAACAATAAAGAAAATTGTGAAATACTACCAAAAAATTTTGGAGGGTTCTTAAACTGCCCAGTTCCAACAGTTAAATTGGAATTTCCAGCAATATCACAATCTATGGAGGAATATTTGCTACCAGCTGAGCAAGAATTTCATGAAGCCATCAAATCACTCAAAAACGACAAAGCAAGCGGTGAAGACACCATTACAGCAGAATTATTGAAATTGTCAGAACCAAATAGAATAAATGATCTTTTCAACTGCCTCTTGGGAACATCTGGAAAACTGTAAGGATTCCAGAGTAGAGGAAAATTTGAGAAAATTTGGAGAACCGGGCTTCACAGCTCATTACCAAACGATTCTACTGCTGCCAACATACACTGCGCCTAAGGACCACGAGAAATTAGGACTCATGCGGAGTCATATAGATAGTCGTTTTTCCCCCGCTCTATTTGCGAGTGGAACAGGGCAGCAAATAACTAGTGGTGGTACAGGGTACCTTTTGCCACGCACAGAACAGTGGCTTGCGGAGTATCTACACTCCTGGAAATGGAAAAAAGAACACATTGACACCGGTGTGTCAGACCCACCATATTTGCTCCGGACACTGCGAGAGGGCTGTACAAGCAATGATCACACGCACGGCACAGCGGACACACCAGGAACCGCGGAGTTGGCCGTCGAATGGCGCTAGCTGCGCAGCATTTGTGCACCGCCGCCGTCAGTGTCAGCCAGTGTGCCGTGGCATACGGAGCTCCATCGCAGTCTTTAACGCTGGTAGCATGCCGCGACAGCGTGGACGTGAACCGTATGTGCAGTTGACGGACTTTGAGCGAGGGCGTATAGTGGGCATGCGGGAGGCCGGGTGGACGTACCGCCGAATTGCTCAACACGTGGGGCGTGAGGTCTCCACAGTACATCGATGTTGTCGCCAGTGGTCGGCGGAAGGTGCACGTGCCCGTCGACCTGGGACCGGACCGCAGCGACGCACGGATGCACGCCAAGACCGTAGGATCCTACGCAGTGCCGTAGGGGACCGCACCGCCACTTCCCAGCAAATTAGGGACACTGTTGCTCCTGGGGTATCGGCGAGGACCATTCGCAACCGTCTCCATGAAGCTGGGCTACGGTCCCGCACACCGTTAGGCCGTCTTCCGCTCACGCCCCAACATCGTGCAGCCCGCCTCCAGTGGTGTCGCGACAGGCGTGAATGGAGGGATGAATGGAGACGTGTCGTCTTCAGCGATGAGAGTCGCTTCTGCCTTGGTGCCAATGATGGTCGTATGCGTGTTTGGCGCCGTGCAGGTGAGCGCCACAATCAGGACTGCATACGACCGAGGCACACAGGGCCAACACCCGGCATCATGGTGTGGGGACGGATCTCCTACACTGGCCGTACACCACTGGTGATCGTCGAGGGGACACTGAATAGTGCACGGTACATCCAAACCGTCGTCGAACCCATCGTTCTACCATTCCTAGACCGGCAAGGGAACTTGCTGTTCCAACAGGACAATGCACGTCCGCGTGTATCCCGTGCCACCCAACGTGCTCTAGAAGGTGTAAGTCAACTACCCTGGCCAGCAAGATCTCCGGATCTGTCCCCCATTGAGCATGTTTGGGACTGGATGAAGCGTCGTCTCACGCGGTCTGCACGTCCAGCACGAACGCTGGTCCAACTGAGGCGCCAGGTGGAAATGGCATGGCAAGCCGTTCCACAGGACTACATCCAGCATCTCTACGATCGTCTCCATGGGAGAATAGCAGCCTGCATTGCTGCGAAAGGTGGATATACACTGTACTAGTGCCGACATTGTGCATGCTCTGTTGCCTGTGTCTATGTGCCTGTGGTTCTGTCAGTGTGATCATGTGATGTATCTGACACCAGGAATGTGTCAGTAAAGTCTCCCCTTCCTGGGACAATGAATTCACGGTGTTCTTATTTCAATTTCCAGGAGTGTATGTAGATGTAGGTGTAGATATAGAAATACCGCTAACTTACATGCTACTAAAAACGGAGACAAACAAAATGTCAACAATTACACAGGAGAATCACTTCCGCCAGTGGCATACAAAATATAAAAATTCCCCTGGACAGAGTGGCAGAAACTTTAGACAAACAACTGGGAGAATATCAGGGAGGTTTTCGAAAGGGAAGATACTGCACAAAACAGATTTTCATGTAAAACCAACAATTCGCCACAGAATACTAAAGAGCAAACCTGTAATAGTATTATTTATTGATTTCAAAAACGCATGTGATTCGGTAGACAGAGTGACGATAGATAAAATCATTAGAGAATTTGGTGTTAAAGCAAAATAAAAAATAATTCATGAAACTCTAACAAAGACGATATCTAGAGTTAAAAAAAAAAAAAAAAAATGGCTTGGCTCTGAGCACTATGCGACTTAACTTCTGAGGTCATCAGTCGCCTAGAACTTAGAACTAATTAAACCTAACTAACCTAAGGACATCACACACATCCATGCCCGAGGCAGGATTCGAACCTGCGACCGTAGCGGTCACTCGGCTCCAGACTGCAGCGCCTAGAACCGCACGGCCACTCCGGCCGGCAGAGTTAAAAATTTGGAAATTTGGGGTAAGGTCTTATGCGACCAAACTGCTGAGGTCATCGGTCTCTAAGCTTACATACTATTTAATCTAACTTAAACTAACGCTAAGGACGACACACACACCCATGCAAGAGGGAGGACTCGAACATCCGACGGGGGGAGCCGCGCGCCGCGTGGACTATGACAAGACGCCTGAGACCGCGCGGCTCTACAGTTACATTTACGGAAGAACTATCTCAGCACTTGAAATAAAAATTGGTGTTAGAGAGGGAGATGGTTTATCACCTTTACTGTTTCACTGCGGTCTAGAAAAAATTGTAAGGATCTGAAATTTGGAGCCAAAGAATCACAAAATTGAACCAGTAATTTTAGAAACGAAAACAAATGGAATTAAAGTAAACTGCCTGGCTTTTGCAGACGATTTTGCAATACTTTCAGAGAATCTGACAGACACAGTTATTCAAGTAAGTCCTCTGGAAGAAATAGCAAATAGGAGTGGTCTCAAAATCTAAGCTGAAAAAAAATTGATGACAAACATAAAAAAGTACCAAAATTCATACAAACACAAACAGGTAAAACAGAACGAATATGTAAATTCAAATATCTTGGAGAAACTATAAAACACAGTGGACTAGAAACATTTGCAGTAGATTTAAAAGTTAACAAAATGGAGAGAGCATGTGGTTTGATAAAGAATATTTACAATAAGAAATGCATATGAAGGAAAAAGAAACTAAAGCACTATACCACAGTGGTAAAACCAGAATGTTTATATGGATGTGAATGCCTAATAATGAACTGTAAACTGGACAGACTAGAGGTACTTGAAAGACGGACAGTTAGAAAAATAATGGGTGCACAAACTACAGATGACTGGAAAATGAGAAATAATGAGGAGAGCTACAAAAACATAGGGAAAATATCAGAAGTAATGGCTAAAAGAAGGTTAACGTTTTTTGGACGCCTCTACAGAATGAATGAGAACAGGGTCACGAAACAAATGTTCCTGTATTTCTGGAAGAACAAATCGACAATAGCATGGATTATAGAAATAAGGAAATATCTAGAAAGAAACAGCGTCGGAGTATGGGAAACGACAGAAATCTTTTCAAGAATAAATCGTTGAATTTAGAAGGCTTTCAATGCAGAAGAAGTAAGAAATCGGGGATAACATGGACAGAAGATAAGAAAAGACAACATTGAGAGAAGATGAATGAAAAATAGAAAACAACGAGGCAAGACGAGTAACTGAAGTTGCTACTGCTTCTCGTTGGCCAATACGAAAAAACTTTGTGTAATGGATATTGTACTCGAATTGAATCAGGCGACGCTAAGAGAATTAGATTAGGAAATGAAACACTAAAAGTAGTAGATGCGTTTTGCTAGTTGAACATTCAAAATAAATCACAGTCGCCGTTATAGAGAGGATATGA
Source organism: Schistocerca americana (assembly GCF_021461395.2). NCBI lineage: Eukaryota > Metazoa > Arthropoda > Insecta > Orthoptera > Acrididae > Schistocerca > Schistocerca americana. The sequence continues at coordinate 659,951,352 of NC_060119.1, read as the reverse complement.
ATTGTAGAGTGGCAATGTCAAGAAATGCGTTTCTGAAGAAAAGAAATTTGCACCCATCAGATACGAAGTTAGATGTTAGGAAGTCTTTTCTGAAGGTATTTGTGTGAAGCGTAGCTTTGTACGGACGTGAAACGTGGATGATAAGCAAATCACATAAAAAAGGAACAGAAGCTTTTGAAATGTGGTACTACAGAAGAACGCTAAAGATTAGATGGATAAATAGTGATGAGGTAATTAGATGGATAAATAGAGTAACTAATGATGAGATACTGAATGAAATTGGAGAAAAAAGAAACCTATGGCATAACTTTACTAAAAAAAAGAGACTGATGGACAGGACACATTCTGTGGCATCAAGGAATCGTGTATCTGGTAGTGATGAGAAGTGCATGGGGGAGGGGGGTTGGAATTGTAGAGAAAAAGCAATGAATGGATATAGCAAGCAGGTCAAACGGATGTAGGTTGCAGTACCGTAGTTATTCGGAAATGAAGAGGCTTGCACAGTAAACAGTAGCACGGAGAGCTACAATAAACCAGTCTTCAGACTGGAGACCGTAACAACTGAAACCTCTTTAGGAGTGATTCGTATGTATAAAAATGATCAAAGGATAACTAATTTTATTATTATTATAGTTGTCATTTATGTTTTGAGCAAAAATATTGTCACTATAAATCATCTTTTATTATTCTGTTTATTTAAATTGCAACATATCTCCTTATATTTTAAACTGTACTAGGGTTAAAGTCAGCAATAGGGCCTAGGGGAGGGGGGGGGGGGGGAGGAAGGGAATTATCAGTAATACAAAAAGTTATTCTATATAAGCTGAGCCAACTACCTATGGCTTACATACACCTCAATTCGGCACAGCACTATTTAGCAGTAATTAAGTACGGCCAAAATGAAGAGAATATTAGTGATTTCTCATCTGAAGGATCGGAACAATGCTTTAATGCATGCATGGTCCAGGCCAGTTGATAACTACCTATGTCTTGTGGACTTTGCTAAGTATAACTTCGCCTCTCGAAGTATTCAGAACGTGTGTCCGCCACAACCAATCGAAATCTATCGCTGAACGCCAGATCTAGTTTTTGTCACCATTTTCAACACTTCATTTCAATATGAAAATGACAGTACCAGTTACAGTTTACAAAAGTGTAAGAAAAAATTATGTGTTAGCTTCTCTACTGACTCTTGTCGTGTCCTACACAAGAGAGATAAATAGGACTACGAAACCCTGCAAGCGCTTATCCACCATATAAAACAGTATACGATAAAAGTACATTGACTCTGGTCAACCACTGTAAATCTGTCACTCAGATCTATCTTATTTGTCGCAATTTCTCATAATCTACGTAAGTGTATGGAAAAATTATTTCTTGCACTTTTACTACTTTGCAGGTTTTAAATAGTTATGTTCTTATGAAGTTGGACTCAAATGTGGTCACCTCTGAACCTAGCGACATGAAAACTATGGTTACAACACTAATATCAGTCAGTTCCAGTTAACTTGAAATATCACCCTCTCCCATTCCATCCCACCCTTAGTAGTGCCAGGTGTGTCTGGTGTCTCAATACTATGATTTTATTTAGTAAGATTATTAGTCACGAGTGTACTGATTTCTGCTTAAATTCTTCCAGGCAGCCTACAGTTATGCTCAGAGCCAGTTTAAAGCTCTAACGACAGAAGCAGTCGCTTGGAACGCCAAGTTCCAAAATTTATGTAGACTGACACTGTTGAAAAATACAATAATAAGATGCAGAAACGTTTCCGCAAACTTGAGCCCTAACTGCGAATGTGTGGTTATGAGCCGCCAAAGACATCAATAGGAAATATTGACCTAGTTAGTAGAAATGTATTTGATGTGTAATCTTTTCGATTAAGTCGTCATCTAACTGGGATCTAATTTCATCGAAGGCCTACCTTGACAAGGAATACAATATTATTTCAGTACGTTAAATGTAGCTGTAGGTCCACAACTAACAGCACTGAGGAAATTTGATGTTTTTATATATTTTGGCCGTCTCAGTTGCTGCAGTGGTAACCTGTTCCGGGCTGTTGCACCGGTGCTTGTGTCATGATTCAGGTGCAACTGTAGACACATAAGCTAGTTTATCAACGAGAATACTTGTTGCCCATTGTCTGACTTTCTGTACAGAAGCTACTCATGCTTTTGGGCGCCGTTTTATACGACTAGTTACGTTTAAGAACACGTTGTGTGGTTTCAGAATGGGCGTGTCAGCCCGAATCCGATAACCACTGCAGCAAAAATTGTGTATTCATGCCACTGAGACGGACAAAATAAAAAAAAATAACAGCTTCCCTCAGTACGTCAAACGTTACTGATACGTAGGTGGCAAGTAATGTGCAGTGGTAAGGTGCTAGGGATGATTGTAACCATGGTATTAGCACAAAGTTATGTTAGCTTATTCTTATATCAAAGTAATAAACATAGAATTTCCTGAAAAACGTATCTAAAAATTTAATCATTAAAAGAACATTCAGCCAATATAGTAACATTGCACGACATACTTTTTACCCTCTGAATGAAAATAAATGATCGTTACTAATTTTCATACGCTGAATTCGGATTTAATTTTAATTTTTCCCCATGTACAGTTTCTTCAAGACATAAGTTTTTTCTCTGTTACTGAAACATCCTTTAATTTAATTGAAATAAGCTTTAGTTCACATGCAACGGGGACATTTCCTTCTCTGCGTGTATTTTGACTTCTGTGTTTGTCCGTCCAGTGTTAGCTGTCATAAATAGAAGTCAGTACTCTACCTTGTGCTGCCACATGGTGAGTTTTTGTGCAATTTTGAAGAAAGAATATTAGTGCTACGCTGCAATGGCACTTACTACTGTATTGTGTGTTGTGATTATGTGAAGTTTGTGATATACTAGTATATTATATCAGTATCTTCTGTACAAAAAGTCGAGACAATCTGTAAATACCACCAATATGTCTTGTTACATTTGTGGGGAATACACACTGAAGAGCCAAAGACACTCTTACTCTTGTAGTTAAGAAGTCGTACGAGTTGTAGTCAGGCTATAGAGTTGGGGACTAAGATAAGTCTTTTTCTTCTCATCTTTGTTGTGACACATGTGCAAGTAACATGCGTAAGTGTCGTTTGTGGTAACAGTGGTGTGACGCAAGTGCTTGTAACTACTATTTTTGCTTGCACAAAGTGAAAAAATTTTCTGCAGAAACAAAACTTACTATTCAGTATCCAGACCTGCCCTCAACCATGCGGCCAGTTTCTCATGACGTTTCTCTGTCTCCTAAGCGACCAAGTTTTTGGACCATTGATAAACAACTTACAGAGATGCTTCCCGACAGCAGCAGCAATCCACACAGCACGTGTTGGTCCGGGTCCGGAGTATTTGTCACGACGATCTACATAACCTCGTCTCATTACGCAGGGACTTCAATCTGCCACAGGTACAATCTGAGATACCTGTCTTTGCGATTGCAAGGATGGAATTTGCTCGCTCAGCATGTTAAAGTGCCTTCATTTAGGAGGCGCCAATGTGTTTGTCTGGAGCACTGTGTCAAGCACATAACTCTGAGAAATGGAGACTCTTTATTGATTCCTCGTAATCAAATTTAAAGGCAGTTCTCCTGCATGACGGCAATAAATATCTCTCAGTCACAGTCGGATAGTCGGTTAGCAAGAAAGAGAGTTTAGCTCAATTACTTACACTAAGATTTGTAAAACTGGAAATTGTGTGTAGATCTGAAAGTAATAGGGCTATTGACTGGTATTCAACCATGTCACGCGAAGCACTGCTGTCTTTATGCAAATGGGTCAGTCGCAAAAGGAAATAACTTTACAAATTGTAGTAATTTAAGAGAGAAACACCTTTACGCACACAAAGAGTGGCCTTACCGAAACGTCCACATTGCCGGTAAAATTAGTGTGTCGTGTGAGCCGCTAGAGGTGCATATCTCCAACCCCTGCATATAAAATGGGGTTAGTGAAAGCACTGGACCGAGAAGGGGAAGCTTTTGCACACCTGAAGTTTCCAATATCAGCGGTGCAAAGATTATGGAGGGAGCATTTTTTGGCCCCCGAATACGACAGTTTATGCAAGATACAGATTTCACCAATTCGTTAAGTGAGACTGAAAAAGATGCATGGAATGTCTTCAAGTCAATGTGTACGCACATTTTTGAAAATCACTAATCTGATGACTATAAAGAGACTGTGAATAACATGATACGATGTTCATAACGTATGGAGTGTCACATATAACGAAAGTTGCATTTCCTTGCCTGCCATCTTGAATTTTTCCGTCAGAACTTGAGGGATACAGGTGACGACCACGGGGAACGTTTTTGCCAGGATATTGTAGCAATGGAAAAGCGCCTCGTGGAGCGATGGATTTGCAGCTTGTTGACAGGATATCGTTGGTCCTTTGTTAGAGACACTGCAGAACATGAATACAAAAGAAAACGACCAAAAGTGCCCTAAATTTATCCTTGGGTGAAATATTTGTCTTTCCAAGATTTCAGAATTATGTATTTTTCTTAGATTATAAAACTTCAACTTTTGGAAAATGATACATGATAGGAAATTTTTGCTTTCGAATCCTTATTCCCCATAACCATGAAAAGTGAAAAACCATAATTTTATCCAGAGGGCAGACAAAAAGTTAAAATGTGTAGTACTCTGTAATTGAACAATATCTGTGAGATCAATAAACAATGAAATGCTTTTACTATCTCATTTAATTAAACAACTATTACTTCAGGACAATAATGACATACTTCTATTCACTGGTGTTTACATAACCAGCCCATTGAAGCTTTTGGAATAGTAATAGCAATTACAATAACAAACAGAGAGAAAGAAACACAATTAAAAGGGGTATTTAGATCGTTTCCGGTTCAAATAAGTAACGAGATCTAGGAATCAAACGTAGGAGATGTCTATTATGTACTTTAAAACATTAAAAGATTATGGTATTATAGAAACAGAAGGTAGCTGTTAAGTGATGCATAAACTATGTGACGCAGAAACTATGATCTACTTTGGCACTCCCCAAATTATCGTATAACTTAAGGAAAACGGACAGTGTTTAGAAAAGATTTAGTGTGCAGTATTCAACGGTTATCATTCGACCCAGAGGGAGAGAAGGAAAACGTCATCATTCAATATAAATGATATTGATATACACACACAGATGAAATATTAACCATGGCAGGCAGCAATACGTGAACGGTCAGTGCCACTTTTTGGGTGAGATCCGAGGGATAATTTCAGCATAAAGTTCTCACAAAATGATTTATCCTCTGTGATCGTCCTGGAGTAACGGTTTCGTAGCCCATGATGTCGTGTACCAACTTCATCGACTTAGGTTAACTTCTCTCTTAAGGCGCTTCTCAAAGATAACCGTCAACCTGAACTGCAGAAACCGCACTAGAAGTAGACGGCACCAAGTAGAACTTTCCCACTTGGCCACATGGAATCATATGGCAGTGTAGCGTCTATAGCACATCACCGATGAAAAGGTCCCTAATAACTCCAGCACACGACTGACCCCGCGAGCGCAATCGATCCAATTCAGTCGACGTGTCACCGGTTGCTCCTGTGATAGCGGAAGGTAAACAGATTCTCGCGAATTAAGCAAAGATGGAACAAAGAGCTCTTCACATGCTCAGGTTTGTCTCAAGTGACCGTGTTCGCAACGATTGTCTGTGCGTCTGGCCTGCAGTATTCAATTCGCATTTGCACCTTCGAACCACAACGCAGGTTTTGAACAGACGTCACTCAGTAGATCGAGTGTGCAGAATATTTTCTGGCCATGCCCAAATTAAGAAAATTTGCTTATAAGATAATTAGTCTGTCTAGTGCTATTATTTCAGAAGTCATAAAAAGAAAAACGTCACTACGGAGAAGATGGACCAAAGAATGCTTCTAAAGCATTCATTGCGTTGTTGCAGCATGTTAGGCCATATATAAGGAGAAACGATACTGTAATGAAACAAAACTGTAAGTTCTTGTGAGAGACTTACTTGTAACATCGACGCTCTTGGCATCTAGTAGAAGCTATACTGTTCTGAAATATTCTGCTGTGTATCACCTTCATTGTTGAGCCAATCCTTCGGGAAACATGTACAACTAAATCACTTCATCTGATCAGTACGCCAGGTCTGCTTCAATTCAAGCGCCGCCAGAATTTGCACTAGCCGAATACCGACAGTAAGTCAGATATATTTTTCAGTCGATGATTCACTTACACACGATTTTTCTGTGCAACCACTGTCTGTAGAGGCAAGACAGTGTAAATAACTGAGCGTGCAAAGGGGTCAGTTACAAAGTATATTCCATGTGTCGTCCTCACATGACTTTCTTAACAGAATATATTTCTAGAGTGTGACACGCAATTTGTTTTCCTTTTCAGCTGCATAAATGATAATTTGGACCATGTTTGTCAATTTTCAACTACTTTGCATGGCAATTTTTTAAAATTTTTAATTGCATACTGTTGAGTTTCCTTCGCATGTCACATACAACTTACGCAGTTAATGAGTATCTTACATTTAAAATATTAAAATAAATTTAGTCTCCCGTCCTTCTTTATCCGATGTAAATTGAAATAATTTTTTAATTATAGAATTAAAAAATTCCATTATCAAATTAAAGAAATAGTAGAGAGTTTATGCCACACTCTTTCTACTCACAAGAGAAACTCCCCATCGCACCTCCTCAGATTTAGTGGTAAAATGGCCCACTGGGTAGCCCGTGAAAACTGAACAAAGATCAAGCATGAAAATAGGAATAAAATCTAATGAACTGTGAAAAAAGAAGCAAAATCGAAACAGTGAACGATCCAAGCTCAAGATTTGCAATATCGAGGGACTTAATAGAAGCAGGGTGGCTTGTTTGCGTGGTCACGGCGTTGGACCGTCAAGTTCAAGATCCGTGTTCAAATCTCCCTAGAGTCCCATTTTTTCACAAGTTTATAAGCTGTCCGTCCGGTCACTGACGTGTCTTCTCCTTCTGTAGTGTTGACTATTGTCATACCATTCATTGGTTATAGAACATCAGTCATATGGTAAAAGTGCATTACCCCGTCACAAGTAAATGTGATGAAGTGAGAACAGGCTACATACCTCTTAGAAATGAAAAAAAACAACAATAACAAAAAAATAAACAAATGTTAACTGTGTTACAACAAAGGAATTCAAGAGTCAAAACTTCCAAAACGGAACATAAGAGTCATAACATGTGGTACTTGCGTAGAACAAATAAGAGGTCCCTTTGTTACACTTCGCTGTTGTAAACGGACGATACATATGACGCAGACACAAATTTAGATACAGCAAACAGACATATCAATGAACGGACGAACGGTTCCTAATTACGTGAAAAAAAATTGGACACGAGGGAGGTTTGAACATGGAGCTCCCCCTCCGCAGTGCAACACCGTAACCGCTTAACTATATCAAAAGTATCCGGACGCCCCCAAAAACATACGTTTTTCATATTAGGTGCATTGTGCTGTCACCTACTGCCAGGTACTCCATATCAGCGACCTCAGAAGGCATTAGACATCGTGAGAAAGTAGAACGTGGCACTCCGCGGAACTCACGATCTTCGAACGTGGTCAGGTGGGTGTCACTTGTGTGAAACGTCTGTACTTGAGATTTCCACTCTCCTAAACATCCTTAGGTCAACTGTTTCCGATGTGATAGCGAAGTGGGAACGTGAAGGGACACGCACAGCACAAAAACGCACAGTCTGACCTCGTCTGTTGACTGACAGAGACCGCCGACAGTTGGAAAGGGTCGTAATGTGTAATAGGCAGACGTCTATCCAGACCATCACACAGGAATTCCAAACCGCATCAGGATCCACTGCAAGTACTATGACAGTTAGACGGTAGGTGAGAAAATTTGGATTTCATGGTCGAGCGGCTACTCATAAGCCACACATCACGTTGGTAAATAGCAAACGACGCCTAGCTTGAATCCTATAGAACACCTGTGGTGATGAGTATACCTGTCCTCAGGCTCCCATGCAATCCAGCATTGGGCACACCGTCACATCTGAATGCTCCACAAATCTGATTACGAGTCTTACGTTATTCGACCTATCGGCCAAGTGCAGACCCACAATGAGGCCCCTTTCAAGCTCTTTTATGTGTTGATAACGCTATCTCACACGCTGACGTGGCCTGCTAACTGCACTAAATACGAATAACACTAGTGAACCCTAAATGACATTCTACCTGTTAGAGAACTGCAACTCTGATGACTTAGGTAACCACCAATGGTGCGTAGTTTTACTTTTTTGTCAAACAGTGTAGTTCCTTCTTTTAATATTTAGCAGTGGAATAAAATTAGGATATTTATTTCTATTACAGAGGAATGTCATACGGTACTTATTTTAAAAGAAAAAAGGCCGATTTCCACGATCACTAAATTTAGATTTTTTTTATTAGAGAGCCCAAGGACTGGCAACAAACGTCTAACAGGAGGAGAGGGCGGGAGTCCCGAGCGCCAAATATTACCTGTATTTGCTAGGAGAAATGTTCTCAAACCAGCCCTGGATAACTTGGAAGACACACACAACACATACACACACCGATACTGCTACACACAACAATCCAAGAACCAATTATACATTTTAAATTCTAGGGCTGTTACACCTGACAGTTACTGATGATACATAGAAATGTGTCCTGTGTCATCATCTGTTTCGGCCTGCCAGCCATGTTGAAAACATCGAAACGCGGCCCGTATAATTATTCTAAATATGTCAGAAAATAAGAAAAAACTGTCTGTGTTGGTGCGAGAGGGTATTTCAAGACGTGAAAAATTCGGTGCCTACAGTCTATTAATGTCTGAACTCTGTATTGAGGATCTACCGCAGTTTTCGATTTCTTTAAGAATGAAAACAGGCAATTTCAAATAGCTTGCTTGTAAAGTTAGGCCATTTATATCTGAGGAAGATACCACTTTCGGAGAAGCTATTAGCATAACAGAACGACTTGCTGTAAATTTGCTGCTTTTAGCATCAGGTAAGTTGTCCTTGATGAAATATTTATTGATGAAATATTTATTGAAAGAAGGTTGTCAGAAGTTGAATATTGTACGCAAGTCTAAGTTATTTACTCATGACGACAAAATCTACAATACAATAAGCCTCATTGTTACTGAAGTATGCAGAGCAGTTACGTCAGCGTTAAAAAGATTGCATTAAAGAGATTGATGTTGAATATCTGGAAAGGTACTTTCAGTTTCAGTCAGTATGTAAGATGCTGAGGGTTTTGGTGGTTGTAAATTTATATGTTGTCCAGAATTGGTTGACGATGCGAAAAAATCCTCTATCCGACGCAACCGGATTCGGATTACAGTAGCTCTGAGAACCGGGATTTTATAGTAGCTCATCCTCCTCATTTATCTCCTGTATGACTTACTGATTTTTTTTTCAATTTCTTAGATAAATTTCGGAAGAGAGACTTTTCATTTCGGAGAAAACATATTTGCCAAAAACATCATATTGACCCTCTTCTTCGTTCAGTGTGCGGATAAATTTAGCATGAATAAATTATTTGTTGAAACAACTTATCCTCCTCATCTTGGGATCAATTTCATATTTGCGATATGTGTCTTAGAGCCAGAACGATCCACTACCCCAGCCTGTTCCGATATATCTTAATTGTCAGATGGTGTCTTGCTCTCATTTGCGACTTCCTCCACAGCAGCATCCAAGTCAAAATATGATAAAAAACAGATTAATTAAGTTAAGTATAGCTTGAAACAAATGCCATAATTTTTTCAGTTTTGTTACAGGCACTGTCTATATCAGGAGACTGGTGAAGTCTTGTCAACAAATTCGAGTTAAAGTGGAACTTCCCCTAAAGTTAGGGTGCTATTGATGGCAAACATTTTCTCATCTGAACTCCACAGAATAATGGCAATTATTATTTTAACTATGAAGGACGGCATAGTGCTGCCTATACGGAAATTGTTGATGTCGTCTACAAATGGCTCATGGTCACAGTTGGCAGCAATGGAAGAATATCAGATAGGTGAGTTTTCAGAACCAGTGGGGTTAGAGATTTCATTAAAACAGCAACAATAGGTCTCGAAAAAGCGCCTCTTTCAGGAAAAAGATGGCGCATGACACATCTTTTTGTAGCGGATGATGCTTTTCCTTTACAAACTTTTGTTATGAAACCACATGCCCATGTAACAGTCAAGGTTCCATCACGATTTATAACGACCAACACTCTAGAGCAACGAGAATAGTGGAAAACTGCTGTGATATTATGTCTAATGTAATTTTAGTGCTAAAGAGACGGGGAACGAACGAAGTATGTAGTTTTGGCTGTTTGAAGTTTTCATAATTGGTTATTGTCTGGAAAATAGTCTGCAAATTAATACGGTCTCGAAGGCATAATCGACCTAGAAAATTTAGAACGGGAGAAATAATACGTGGAAGCTGGCTAAATGAAGATCTGATAGCTAACCCTGCTACCTCCGTCACAACAAGGCAGTAATAACTACTCACAAAATTCTAAAGATGTCTGCGAAGAGCACAGGGAATATTTTGTTACAAGCCAAGGGGAAGTTACTTGGAAATACAGATTCATGTAAACAAGTTCACGTTAAAAATTATCCTGGAATTAACGAAATATTACGCATTTTTAAGTACCGTCATAAATTTCCTATTGCTGGTTTGCATACTGAGCCTCCTTGCGTGAATAACAGCAAATTATCGTACGGTCATTTTGATATATGCAATTCTTCAGTGCCCCGGCAAGAATTTGCCTTTGAGATTTATTTAAATTTACTGTCAAACTGACTTCTTAAGTTAATTAATATTTCTTTGACCCTCTTCTATGGCCTTACTCTCTTCTTCATAACTATCTGTCTTGATACCTTCTGAATGTAGTGTCCTATATTTCAGGTTTACTGTGCTTCATTTTAATCAGTTCAACTTCAACTTTTAACTAATCTTTTTTGTCATTTATGTTCACTGGAAAGCTGTTGCTCAGTGCTAGAAAAATAGGCGAGCAGCTAGCTTGTGCGATATATGTGAGATAAGTTTGAAATAGGAAATAAACAGTGTTTTACATCTGTTGGTACAGAAGTGTCCACACATATCGCTGATGGGAGAAATATACAGGGTCGTCAGAAACAGTCTGAAAAGCTTGTAAGGCTGTTACAGGTTAATTTAAGCTGAGAAATAATTGTTAAGAAAAAATTCGATGCATTGCGCTGTTAATTAGCTTTGAAGACAGCCAGAGACTGTGCTACGTTTTGGTCGCTTCGAACCGGACAAACGTAGCTTTTGCTCACCTAGTTTAAATTCATCTCTTCCGAAAAAGGCAAACTTTAACTGGTAATGAGCATTTGAACAAGTGGCAACTCACGGACCCACAAATGTCTGTGCAGTAACGCGTTTTAGCATGTGCAAGCGTTTGAATCTGCGCACGCAACGAACAGATCGGCTAATATCAATGCTAATTAAATCGGAAACGGCGCAATATATCGAATTTTTCTCTTAACAGTTATTTCTCAGCCCAACCTACGTTGCAGCATGTTTCTTTTCAGACTGGTTCTGAACAACCTGTATATCTCTGACATAAACTGTTTACCTTTTCCGTTAGACACGATTTCTGTCTGATATAAATATCACTCAGTAACTGTCAGATGTAAACGTCCCTTTACGTGACAGCTTTAAATGGAAAGAGTGGCCGACGTCTGAATGAAGAACGTTGCTTCCAACAAGATACAACGTGGGTCAAGGTGTAGAAGCTTGCTGCTGTTCACTTCACATTCCGTTGCATTGGCATCTATTGACGAATATAGAAACATGGTAAAAACCATTTTGTATTTACTTCAACATATGTAACTGTCGCGAAATATTTTTCCTCGCATATGACACTCTTTAAGGAACTTGTTCTGAAGGAAGATTCGTGTTTAACTTTCCGTCGACGACAAGTTCATTAGAAACGGAAAACGTTACCAACGAAGCGAGAGAGTGTCGTTGGAATATTTTAATTTACGTACAAATCAAAATATTATCTGGGAAGACCTTACCAGAAATGAAACGATCACATAGGCTCAATAGTAGTAAAGCAGGTGACAGAGTTTGGTTCGTTGTTAGAATACTGGGGAAGTGCAGTCAGCCTGCAAAGGAGATTGCTTACAAAACACTCGTACGATACATCCTAGAATACTGCTCAAGTTTGTGGGACCTGTACAAAATGGGACTAACTGGGGACAGTGAACGCATACAGAAAAGGGCAGCACGGATGGTTTCAGATTTCTTTGACCGATAAGACAGTGTCGCGGAGATGCTGCAGAAACTGAACAGTGCCGAATCTTGGAAGATAGAGGTAAAAAATCCCGAGAAAGCCTACATAAAATGTTTCAAGAGGCAACTTTAAATGATGAATCAAGTAATATGCGCGAACCCCTACTTATTTCTCCTGTAGGGATCGTGAGGACATGATTACACTAATTACCGTGCACACAGAGGCGCTTGAACAGTGATTCATCCCTAGCTCCAAAAGTGAATGGGACTGGAAGAAGCCGTAATAACATCTGCAGTGAGAAATTCCCTCTGTCACGCAATTTACAGTAGGTTGCAGAGTATGGATGTAAATGCCAATGTAGACGAAGAAGAGATGGAAAAAACCGACCGGTTAAAGCCTATACCAGTATTTCAGTTCCAGATAACCGGGATTTCTCGTTATTTCTTTGGTCTCTGTTATACAGGTACTTTCTTTTATTTTTTGCTAATAGCTGAGTAAAAGAACCGGAATATTAGTTTGCCATAGCAGCAGTGCCAAAATTTTTCGTTTTTAAATTTTGTTTTTAAATGGAGTAATTGGTTCAAATGGCTCTGAGCACTATGGGACTTAACATCTGAGGTCATCAGTCCCCAAGACCTTAGAACTACTTAAACCTAACTAACCTAAGGATATCACACACATCCATGCCCGAGGCAGGATTCGAACCTGCGACCGTAGCGGTCAGGTGGTTCCAGACTGAAGCGCCTAGAACCGCACGGCCACACCGGCCGGCATGGAGTAATTGTTATACGTAAATTTTGCCTTGCTTTGAAAATAGGAAAAGCGATCTTTGCTACTTTAATAACGATGTCGACAGAAACGAACAACAAACACATGGCATAAGAATCGGTACAGCATTGCTGAGACAATGAAGTCCCTGTCGCCGTGTATCGTGGCTTGAGATACGGGTGTAGTTGCAGTGTGCAAGATTTGCCTCCCACCTGGTCTATACGGTAGTTTCTCGCTGTCGTCGTCGGACATCCGCAGAATGGTACCAACCACAGTCTGGCAATATTTTTACGAACTGAAATAGCAACCAAGCACAATGATGCATTTGCTTTAAAAGATTAAAGAATAAATTAAAAACTTGAGAACTATTAATTCATAGGATACAAAAAAAAAAAATAAATAGAGATTAGCCCATCTGCTGCCTGTGTCTACATAATATGTCTTTATCTTCTTGTAGCATTCCAAAACGGACTCTTTAACACGAAAAATAGTACTCCAATCTCAGTTTCATTCTAGAGCACTGACTATTGGTAATGCCCAAATAGTATTACTTCATTTCTAGGTAGAGTTTCAAAAAAAAAAAAAAAATTGGCTCAGTAGGAGAATAGCAATAATTGTTTGTAGTATTCAACCACTTATAGCTTTTCAGCAAAAGCGGCAAATGGTGGACGGACTAAGTTTTCTTTTATTTTTCTATTTAATTTAATATTTTCATTCTATGTATCTTGAAACTGACAGAGTCAGAATGTTTCCATCTTTTTCCGATTTTTACGTTTATTTCAGGAAGTAATAGGAATAAAAAACCGAAAAGCACTTATTTCATTAACTAGTTATTTTCAGCGGTTTTGAGAATCAGTTTAAACTTGCATAAAAAAAGACATAACCGATTGTCTCAACGATAGCCGCCATCGCTAAGATGCAGTCTGTGACGCGTCTTCGAAGGCAATCACGGAGCAAGGTGACGCAGTAGTGAGCACTCTGGACATTCATGTGGGAGGACAACGGTTTAAATCTCTCCCCAGGCATCCATATTTAGTTTTCCTGTGCGTGGTTCCCGTAAATTGCTCCAGGCAAATGCTGGGATGCTACGTTCGAGAAGGGCACGGCCGACATCCTTCCCGTTCCTTTCATAATACGAGCTTGTGCACCGCCTCTAATGACGTCGCTGTCGACGGGACGTTAAGCTCTAATCTTCTTTCCTTTCGAAGGCAACTAAGTAGCGAAGGAGCGAAGGGAAGAATATTTCTCAGTGGAGAAAACACAGGTTGTTGAGAAAGCCATCTGTAATCGCGAAAGATAGCCACAGGATGACAGGAGAAGAAGAATCACATCAGACACTCGAGAACCTGAATGGAGAGGAAAATAACACATTTTATTTTCAATTAAATACAATTTTTTTTTGAAACTGTGGTAAGTTTTATCACACGTGTTAACCCATCTGTCATCTAGCCGTAGGTTGTCGCGTGAGAAAATCGTGCCAAGCTAAACATCCTGTCTCTAACTTCATTATTTTTAAACTGACCCGTCCTCATATTCGACTGCCAGGTCTGCTAGTTCCTGGAAGACAAACATTTGTGGCTCATAAACGAGCGTAGCGCTGCTATTTGCATTTGTCGTTCTTTTCACGTGTGTAGTGCGAATTAGCTTATGCAGGATTGTACGTTGCTTGGTGATAGGTAATGATTCGATTTCACGCATTCGTCCACACACACACACACACACACACACACACACACACACACACACACACACACGCAGGGGGGGAAGTGTGGAGGGGGGGAGGGAGAGACGGCCGGTGTGGCCGAGCGGTTCTTGGCGCTTGAGTCTGGAACCACGCGACCGCTACGGTCGCAGGTTCGAATCCTGCCTCGGGCATCAATGTGTGTGATGTACTTAGGCTCTGAGCACTATGGGACTTTACGTCTGTGGTCATCAGTCCCCTAGAACTTAGAACTACTTAAACCTAACTAACCTAAGGACATCACACACATCCATGCCCGAGGCAGAATTCGAACCTGCGACAGGAGAAGTCCCGCGGTTCCGGACTGAGCGCCTAGAACCGCTAGACAACCGCGGCCGGCATGTACTTAGGTTAGTTAGGTTTAAGTAATTCTAAGTTCTAGGGGACTGATGACCTCAGATGATAGGTCCCATAGTGCTCAGAGCCATTTTGAGAGAGAGAGAGAGAGACAGAAGTGGAAGTAAAAACCAGTGAGAATTTTTAAAGTTTTGAGTACTTCCTAAAGTCTACTCCTTCAAAGACACAGAATTCCATTTCAGTATCGTTAAGAAAACAAGACAATGAATATACAGGGTGACAATTATTGAACTACATGAAATAAAATCGTCATAACTTCTGAACGGTTTGCGTTAGGTCGTCCAAACTGATTTTTTAATAAAATTTGCAGTGGTTTGAAATTGCTTTATTATAAACAATGGGAAAAGGGATCAGTACTGTATTAATAATATGGCAGACAGAAATGAGCAACAAACATACGGCATAGGAACTGGTACAACATTTCTCAGACAATAATCGTGTTGCTGTGTGTCGTGGCTTAAGTCACATGTGTATGTGCAGTGTGAAAGACTTGCCCCCAGCTGATCTATACAGTAATTTATCGTTGTCGTCGTTGGGCATCCGTTGCATTGCAAAGTGACATTGCAATGAAATACAATGTATCATTTTCTTTAAAGGACTAAAGATTTACCTCTCAGTTCTATGAAATTATTAAAGGAGCAAGGAAATTATGGTAAGAGTAATAAATTAAAACTTAACAATAGTTCATTTATAGTATACAATAAAAACAGAAAGTACCTGATCCACTGCCTTAGTCTCCATAAATCCTTTTCATCAACTTGTAGCCCGAGGGCCAGGGGTAGCGTGTTAGATTCCTAATTAAAACGTCCTCGGCCTCGTGTTCGAAACCCGCGACCGCTTAAATTTTGATTTATAATCAGAATTGGTGCCCGAAGATTTGCGGCATACAAAGTCACCTTCATTCTGCCAACGGCGTTGTCAAATAGGACGGACGAGCGGGCAGAGGTTCAGAGCATTCTCTAGCCTTTGAGGCGGGAAACTGCTCCTAAAGGCGGAAGAATCACCAATGATCAACGGCATGAGGATGCAGAACGCAATGGAAATCACTGCATTAAATACGCAAGATGATCTCTCCATCGGCAAAAGATTCCGCTATAGTCCCCCGTTAGGATCTCCGGGAGGGGACTGCCAAACGGGAGGAAACGATGAGAAAAACACTGAATAATCAACGAAAGGATAACGTTCTACGAGTCGGGGAGTGGAAAGTCAGCAGCCTGAATGAAGCTAGGATCTGAAAAGAGAAATGCAAAGGCTCAATCTAGATACTGTAGGGGTCAGTGAAGTGAAATGGAAATAAGACAAGGATTTATGGTCAGATGAGTATATGCTAATCAACAGCAGCAGAAAATGGTGTAACAGGTGTAGGATTCGTTATGAACAGGAAGGTAGGGCATAGAGTGTGTTACTACGAACAGTTCAGTGGTAGGGTTAGTCTTATCAGAATCGACAACAAACTAACACAGACATCCATAGTTCAGGTATACATGCTGACGTCGCAAGCTGAAAATGAGGATATTGAAAGGGTAATATAAATACGCAAAGGGAGATGAGAATTTAATAGTCATGGGAGACTGGAATGCAGTTGTAGGGGAAGCAGTAGAAGAAAACGTTACACAAGACATACAGAAGACATGGGCATGGGGCAAGGATGAGAGAGGAGAAAGACTGCTTGAGTTCTGTAATAAATTTTAGCTAATAATAGCGAATGCTCTGTCCAAGAATCTCAAGAGGAGGAGGTGTACTTGGGAAGACCAGGTGATATCGGAAGATTTGAGTTGGATTACAGCATGGTCAGACAGAGATTCCGAAATCAGATTGTGGATTGTAAGGCGTACCCAGGATCAGATATAGACTCACATCACAATGAAGAAATGATGAAGAGTAGGCTGAGGTTTAATAGATTAGTCAGGAAGAATCAATACGCAACGAAATGGGATACGGATGTACTAAGGAATGACACGATACACTTAAATTTCTCTAAAGCTGTAGATACAGCAATGAAGAATGGTCCAGTAGGCAGCACAGTTGAAGAGGAATTGACATCTCTAAAAAGGGCAATCACAGAAGCTGGAAAGAAAAACATAGGTGCAAAGAAGGTAACTGAAAAGAAACCATTGGTAACAGAAGAAATACTTTAGCTGATAGATGAAAGAAGGAAGTACAAAAATGTTCAGGGAAATTCAGGAATACAGAAATACAAGTCGCTGACGATGAAACAAATAGGAAGTGCAGGAAAGCAAAGGTGAAATGGGTGCATGAAAAATGTGAAGAAATCTAAATAGAAATGACAGTTGGATGGACTGTCTCAGCATATAGAAAAGTCAAAACAAATTAAAAGCAAGGGTGGCAACACTAAGAATGCAACCGGAATTCCATTGTTAAATGCATGGGAGAGAGCGGATAGGTGGAAAGAGTACATTGAAGGCCTCTATGAGAGGGAAGATTTGTCTGATGTGACAGAAGAAGAAACACAAATCGACTTACAAGAGATAGGTGATCGAGTGTTAGAATCAGAATTTAAGAGAGCTTTGGCGGACTTAAGATCGAATAAGGCAGAAGGGATCGATAACATTCCATCAGAATTTCAAAATCATTAGGGGAAGTGGCAAGAGAACAATTATTCACGTTGGTGTGTAGAATGTATGAGTTTGGCTGTATACTGTCTGACTTTCGGAAAAATATCAACCACACAATTCCGAAGACTGCAAGAGCTGAAAAGTGCGAGAATGATAGCACAATCAGCTTAACAGCTCATGCATCCAAGTTGCTGACAAGACTTATATACAGAAGAATGGAAAAGAAAACTGACGATATGTTAGATGACGATCAGTTTGGCTTTAGGAAAGGTAAAGGCACCAGAGAGGCAAATCTGAAGTTGCGGTTGATAATGGAAGCAAGACTAAAGAAAAGTCAAGACACGTTCATAGGATTTGTCGACCTACAAAAAGCGTTAGACGATGAAAATGGTTCAAGATGTTTGAAATTCTGAGAAAAATAGGGGTAACTTATAGGGAGAGACGGGTAATATGCAATATGTGCTAGAGCAAAGAGGAAATAATAAGAGTGGACGACCAAGAACGAAATGGTCGCATTAAAAAGGGTGTAAGACAGGAGTGTTGTCTTTCAGCCCTGCTGTTCAATCTGTACCTCGAAGAAGCAATGACGGAAATAAAAGAAAGTTTCAGGTGTGGAATTAAAATTATAGGTGAAAGGGTATCAATGATATGATTTTAAAAAAATGGTTCAAATGGCTCTAATCACTATGGGACTTAAAATCTGAGGTCATCAGTCCCCTAGACTTAGAATTACTTGAATCTAACTGACCTAAGGACATCACACACGAGGCAGGATTCGAACCTGTGACCGTTGCAGCAGCGCGGTTCCGGACTGAAGCGCCTAGAACTGCTCGGCCACAGCGGCTGGCTATAATACGATTCGCTGATGTTACTATCCTGAAAGTGAAGAACAATTACATGATCTGTTGAATGGAATGGACATTCTAATGAGCACAGAATACTGATTGAGAGTAAATCGAAGAAAGACGAAAGTAATGAGAAGTAGCAGAAATGAGAACAGTGAGAAACTTCACCAGGATTGATGGTCACGAAGTAGATGAAGTTAAGGAATTTTGCTACCTAGGCAGCAAAATAACCAATGACGGACAGAGCAAGGAGGGCATCAAAAGCAGACTAGCACTGACAAAAAGGGAATTCCTGACCAAGAGAAGTCTACTAGTATCAAACATAGGCCTTATTTTGAGGAAGAAATGTCTGAAAATATACGTTTGGAGCACAGCATTGTATGATAGTGAAACATGGACAGTGGGAAAACCTGAACAGAAGAGAATCGAAACATTTGAGATGTGGTGCTATAGACGAATGTTGAAAATTAGGTGGACTGATAAAGTAAGAAATGAGGAGGCTCTGCGCAGAATCCTAGAGCAAAAGAACACGTGGAAAACACTGACAAGGAGAAGGGACAGGATGATAGGATATCTGTCAATACATCAGGGACTGACTTTCATGGTACTAGAGGGAGCTGTGGAGAGCAAAAATTGTAGAGGAACACAGAGATAGGAATACATCCAGCAGATAATTGAGGATGAAGGTTGCAAATACTACGCTGGCACAGAGGTTGGCACAGGAGAGAAATTCGTGGCAGGCCGTATCAAACCACTCAGAAGACTTTTGACTTGCAAACTGACAAATTAAGACGAAAAAAATAGTTCTTCAACATCTGTTTTCGCCCTTTTAGCGCTGACTATTCGTAATGCCCAAATTGTGGTATGACCCCCGGTTAAGACAGTATTTTTGAGCAGAGTTTCAAAAAATTAGAATCATTAGGAGTATACTGGCGATTTTTTTGTAGATTCAACGTCTTACCACTTTTCGAGAAAAGCGGCCATGCGTGGACGGACTAAGTTTTCTTTTATTTGCTACGTATTTCAATTAATATTTTGTTTCTGTGTATCTTGAAGCTGATACAGTGAAAATTTTTCAATATTTGTTAGATTTCTACGTTTATTACAGGAAATACTACGAATAAAAAAACCCAGAATGGGTTATATCAGAAACCGGTTATTTGAGCGGTTTTAACAACCACGTTAGACTGGGTTGGGAAAAACCACTATAACCGAAGAGCGGTTGTTTCAGCGATAACCGCTCTCCCTACCACATACGAGTACAACAATGTGGAGCGAACAATCGGCGACACTTTGTGTCAGGTCGTTAAACTGAGCGCTTCTCAAGTGGCTGAAAGCCGTAGGGTGCCACGTGGCGCTGCGGTTGTTTCTCTTGGCAGAACTGGTGTCAGGGAGACGGCAGCACAGGCACGAGCTGTGAAAACCGATGACGGTGCAGTTCCACAAGCCGTCTGCCGCGATGCGGAGAACGAGGATGGCGGTTTCCCAATTTTGTTGGACCGCGAAGGCACTGGAACTGACCTGTCAACACATCGCATTACTCCAGTGCAACGGAAACCAATCGGCAGCAATGCTGGAAAACGGTACAGTTTTAAAGATGCAAAGCACATATCGACTATGTGCTAAACGCCTGATACCGATACTGAGGGTGTATCGGAGGTAAAATTACGATATATCAAATTTTCGATGTATCGATAATTGGACGAAACAATTTAGTAGCGGAATTTCGATGGGGACATGGGTTTCTCCATAAAATCATGTTATCAAACGCTACAAACATGATATTCAGAGATGACAAAAGCCATGGGATAACTTGTAATATCATGTCGTACCTCCTTTCTCCCAGGGTAGTGCACCAGCACCACATGGCATGGATTCAAAAAGTCGTCGGAAGTCCGCTGCATAAAATACTGAATAATGCTGCCTCTATAGTGGTTCATCATTACGAAAGTGTTGCTGGTGCAGCATTTTGAGCACAAACTGACCTCTCGATTGTGCCCCATAAAAATTCCATGGTATTCATGTCGGGCGATCTAGGTGACCAAATCATTCGCTCGAATTGTCCAGAATATTCTTCAACACAATCGCGCATTGTCATCCATAAAAATTCTATAGTTGTTTGGTAACGTGAAGACCATGAATGTCTGCAAATGGTCTCCAAGTAGCCGAACATAACCGTTTCCAGTCAAAGATCGGCTCAATTGGACTAGAGGCGCCAGTCCATTCCACGTAAACTCAACCCACACCATTATACAGCCAGCACCAACTTGCGCAGTGCCTTGTTGCCAACTTAGCTCCATGGCTTCGTGGGGTCTGCGCCACACTCGAACCCTACCATGACCTCTTACCATCTGAAATTGGGACTCATCTGACCAGGTCACGGTTTTCCAGCCGTCTAGGGTTGAACCGATATGGTCAAGAGACTAGGAGAAGCGGTGCGAGTGATGTCATGCTGTTACCAAAGGCACTCGCGTCAGTCATCTGTTGCCATAGCCCATTAACGCCATATTTCTTCGCACTGTCCTAACGAATATGTTTGTCGTACGTCCCACACTGATTTCTGCGAATATTTCACGCAGTGTTGCTTATCATTGAACACTGGTAACTGCAAGCAAACAACGCTGCTTTCGATTGTTAAATGAAGGCGTCGGCTAATGCATTGTCCATGGTGAAAGGTAATGTTTGAAATTTGGAATAATCGACGCATTCTTGGCGCTGTGGACCTCGGAATACTGAATTCTCCAACGATTTCCGAAATGGAACTTTCTATGCGTCCAACTCCTATTACCAATCCGAGTTCAAAGTCTGATAAATCCCGTCGTGCGGACGTGAATACGTTGGAAACCTTTTGACAAGAATCACCTGAGTACAGGTCTGCGAACGAACTGCCCTCTTATACCTTGTGTACGCGGTACTACCGCTGTCTGCATACGTGCAAGTCACTATCCCATGACTTTTGTTACTACAGTGTGTACTGTCTTTGTTGGAGTCGGTGCTAAGAATCAGCAAGTAGTTTACACGTAGGTAGTTGAAACTGTATGCAGTCAGAAAATAAGTTATAAGCTTTTCTCGTTGACAATCATCTTATCAAACGTTACAAATATGGTAAGCCTTCACACGTTTAGCGTATTCCAGCAATTACCACGGGCGAAGTTCGCGATTGAGAAGCAAGAATACTGATGATAAAATGCAGCCTCTCACAGTCAGAACATTTACAGGGTGTCTGCTTCGAAAACTCATTTTACTCTTGCCTCCAATGGTCAACTGCATTTACTGAGCGCTTTTTGAATGCAATAATGTCTGTAATCTTCTTTGTTAACTTGCGTATATCAATGTGACATAGTCGTAGTCAAGGTTCAGGTCGACTACGCCGGACCACCAGAAGGGAGGAGCGCCATATTGTGCACCAAGTGGATGATAACCATTTCACATCTGCACCTGCCATCCGAGAATAAGTAGTACAGCACGAGACCAGCAGCAGCTCGACGAGGAAATTACCATCCTATGCATAGGCTGCCATAAACATCTCAACACAAATGGCTGCGGTTAGAGGAGCATGGACAGCTCACGAATGACGTGTACACCTACACTCCACAAGATACTTGACGGTGAGAGTCGCTTTGCGTTTAACGATAGATCGCGGTTATGTACTATCCCGGATGACCGTCATCTGCGGGTACGGCTGCGACGCAGAGAAAGAGATTCCACTCTTCTAACGTTTTGTAGAGGCCTAGCGGTCACAGCTGACGTCATGGTGCGGGAAATGTCTTCGGGTCGCGGCTGGTTGTGATGGAGGGAACTCGAACGATACAACAGTACATCACCGACATCCCTCGCGCTTGTGTGTTACTTCCTATGTTTCAGTATCTTGGTGCCATTTATCGACAGAATGTTTGTTCACACGTGGCACTCTATAAACTGTCTGCGTGATGATGAGGTACAGATGGCGGTTATCGCTGAAATAACCGGTTTTCGGTTATCTCGTTTTCTCTCCACGCCACTTTAACCTGACTGTTAATATCGCTCAAAATAATCGCTTTCTGAAATAACCGAATGTCGCTTTTTTATTCATATTATTTCCTGTAATAAACGTAGAAATCGAAAAAAGTTTGACTCACTCAGTTTCAAGATATATTGAAAGAAAATATTAAATTAAACAGGCACCGTTCGCCTCTTTTCTCGAAAAGTGATAAGTGGTGAATACCACAAAAAAAATCAGCAGTATTCTGATATTGATTCTAATTTTTGAAACTCTGCTCAATAATCGTATTGTAGTCAGGTATCACACGACTGTTTGGGCATTACGAACACAGAGATAAAGGGTGAAAACTGAGGTCAGAGAGCTCTATTTTTCGTGTTAATTTGTCCGTTTTCAAGGGATACAAGCAGATAAAGCAAAAATTATGTAGACGCAGGCAGCAGATCAGCTACGTTTATTATTTGATAGAAGTGGCAGAAATGGCAGATAAATCTTTAATATTTTAAAGCAAATGAAGCATTGTACTCCATTGCTTCGTAACTTTGCAAAAATATTCCTAGAGTAGGGTTAGTGTCATTCTGCAATACGACGGATGTCTGGCGATGACAGTGAGAGACTACCACATAGACCAGGTGTGGGCAAGACTTGTACACTGCACGCATACGCCATTACTCTCGGCAACAGGGACACTACTGGGTCAGGAATGCAGTTCCAATTGAATGCTGTACCATTTCTTATCCAATGTGTTTGTTACTCGTTTCTAAAAAAA
This sequence comes from Schistocerca americana, assembly GCF_021461395.2. Classification (NCBI taxonomy): domain Eukaryota; kingdom Metazoa; phylum Arthropoda; class Insecta; order Orthoptera; family Acrididae; genus Schistocerca; species Schistocerca americana. The sequence goes on along the minus strand of NC_060119.1, from coordinate 659,928,035 downwards.
ATGGCTCTGAGCACTATGGGACTTAACATCTGAGGTCATCACTCCCCTAGAACTTAGAACTACTTAAACCTAACTAACCTAAGGACATCACGCACATCCATGCCCGAGGCAGGATGCGAACCTGCGACCGTGGCAGTCGCGCGGTTCCGGACTGAAGCGCCTAGAACCGCTCGACCACCGCGGCCGGTTGCTCGTTTCTGTCGGTATTGATATTAAAATAGCACTGATCACTTTTTCCATTTTCTATAGTAACGCGATATTTCATACTAGTGCAAATTTTACGAATAAAAATCACTCCGTTTAAGGGGGGTACAGGACGTCAAACGGGCCGACTTGGAGCAGCAGAGGTACCACAGGACATTTTAATTTTCAGTGTCTATAATTTTACAAATAAATTCATAAAACTTTGTCAGCATGACCAGGAAATACTCAGAATTCACACTAATAGCAGTGGAAGTTCGAAAACATGACGAAATAATTTTCTTCACATGTGAAATTTCATCATTTTTTTCACTTACTAAAGGCAGCATTTGTTGCTATAGGTACGCTTTTCTTCAGAAGTATGAGAGATTCTTCGATGAATTTTGCACAGGATACAAATCATACTTAAAGGTGTATGAAACTCTACAATTTTCCACATCTATTAAAAACTGTGGTAAAAATTGAGGTAATTAACTATAACATTTGTGTTTTAAAATACAACAGCTCATTCGTTTTTTCATAAATTAAATAAATTCTATAGTTTCATACACCTGTAAGTATGGTATGTATGCTGTGCAAAATTCATCGAAGAATCTCTCTAACGTATGAAGAAAAGTGTACCCATAGCAACAAAGGCAGCCATAAGTAAGTGAAAAAATGAAAAAAATTCACATGTAAAAAAAATTATTTTGTTATGTTTTCGAACTTCCACTGAAATGAGTGTGAATCCTGAATCCTTCCTGGTGATGCTGACAAAATTTTATGACATTATTTGTAAAAGTATAGACACTGGAAATTAAAATGTCCTGTGATACCTCTCCTGCTCCAAGTCGGCCCGTTCGACGTCCTACCCCCCTTAAAAAAAGGTTTTTTGTTTAAAAACGATACAGTTTAGCAATGATACTTCGGCGGTTTTACTCGGTTATTAGTAAAAAATTAAAAAAAAACTGTTTCAACCGAGACCAAATAATTATCGAAAAATACCGGTTTTAACCGGTGTGCTTTTGCCATCCAAATGATGAGGTACACTCGTGGTCAGCAATAATTCAATACGTGTGGGACCAGGTCGGCCAGTAAGCAAGATGTCAAGGACCAATTACAACAGCTGTAAGCTAGCTTGCCTCAAGAGAGGATATCATCATATCATCTGTTTTAAGAAATTTCCACCCATTTTCAGTGTTTGTTAAAAATATGATTTTTTTTCTGCAGGGATTCTTAAATAAGTTCTACTGGATTTTTTTCTTCTAAAATTTTATTTTTATCATTTAAAGATTTTATTAGATGCTCAGTAAGTTGGTGCTGACTTGGTAGACTTAGCAGAAAGACTCTTTTGAATACAAATGTAGGTTTGTCCATTTCAAGTACGGTACGTGATAATTTGTCAGCCTCTTTGGCTGGAGGCAGCACTCTTCGCTCGTGTCCACCTCACCGCGACCACGCCGCCCGCTGGCAGGCGGATGCCGCCCCCTCGGCAGCAGCAGTGGGCGCTCCCCTGGTGGCAGGCTGCCCGCCCACACGCCGTCACCGCTAAAACTGACGGTTCACACTCGCACGCAGCCGCCGCTGGTCCGCCTAGACACGCGCTGCTCTTGGGCGAGGTCGCCGGCCAGCGTGGGGCCCCGTTGCGCTCTTTCTCTTCTCTTCCTTGTTTTTTACTCCTGACGCACTGCCGCGAAAATAGAGTTGAATTACTGCCGCCCTGTCGCCAGCTTCTTGACTTTCAAACTTCCTCTTTGTACACACAACTGGAAGATGTACGTCTTGAGCACGTCACATAATACAAGTACAGCGGGCGGACCAAAAGTCCCGAACAACGAAAAACACATGCACTGCCGTGCCTAATACGCTGTTGGAAAACCGTTAGAACTCACAACAGCTTCCAGTCATCTCAGAATGCATTATTCGGGACCTGTATGATTTTTAAGGGAATCTTAGAGCATTCTTCCTACCGGCAAGTTCAGGTAACGATAATGGAGGTGAATGGCAAACGCTCCGAAGTAGACCACAAAGGGTCAATAATATTTAGATCTGGCGAGTGTGATAGCCAGACCGATCGTGACGATTCATTCTCGTGCTCACAACACCGATCCTAGACGACGCGAGCTATGTGAACAGGGGGCCCTGTCGACTTGCAACACAGCATCGCCATTGGGCAACAAACATTGTAACATGGAATGGCGCTAATGCCCATCCTCGTGCCTATTGGTCCGCAGGACTTCCGCCGTTCACTAACGTAACAACATGAAACACCTACAGTCGTCGTTTTGATGTTGTTATATTGCAACCAATGACTCAATACACCGTCTGCAGGCCTTAACTGACTCCTTCAGCGCCGCGCGGGATTACCCGAGCGGTCTAGGGCGCTGCAGTCATGGACTGTGCGGCTGGTCCCGGCGGAGGTTCGAGTCCTCCCTCGGGCATGGGTGTGTGTGTTTCTCCTTCGGATAATTGAGGTTAAGTAGTATGTAAGCTTAGGGACTGATGACCCTAGCAGTTAAGTCCCATAAGATTTCACACACATTTTTTTGACTCCTTCAGCGTCAATTACCGCCAGAAGACGGTGCACTGAGTCACTGAATCTGGCTGAAATTAATACAGTAAAGCACCAAAGAAACTGGTATAGGCATGCGTATTCATATGCAGAGATATGTAAACAGGCAGAATGCGGCGCTGGGGTCGGCAATTGCCTATAGAAGACAAAAAGTGTCTGGAGCAGTTGATAGATCGGTACTCCTGCTTTTAGGATTTAAGTGAGTACGAACGTGGTGTTATAGTCGGCGCACTAGCGATGGAACACAGCATCTTCGAGGCAGCGATCAAGTGAGGATTTTCCCGTACGACCATGTCACCGGTGTACCGTGAATATCAGGAATCGGATAAAACATCGAGTCTTCGACATCGCTGCGCCCGGAAAACGATCCTGCAAGAACGGGACCAAGAACGACAGAAGAGAATAGTTCGACGTGACAGATGTGCAACCCTTCCGTAAATTTCTGGGCCATCAACAAGTGTCCGCATGCGGACAGTTCAACGAAACATCTTCGACATGCGCTTTCGGAGCCGAAGGCCCACTCGTGTATCCTTGATGACTGCAAGCCTCCCCTGGGACTGTCAACACCGACATTGGACTGTTAATGACAGGAAACATATTGCCTGGTCGGACGAGTCTCGTTTCAAATTGCATCGAGCGGATGGACTTGTATGGGTATGGAGACAACCTCGTGAATCCATAGACTCATTGTGTCAGCAGGGGACTTTTCAAGCTGGTGGAGGCTCTGCAATGGTGTGGGGCGTATGCTTGTTGGAGTGATATGGGACCCCTGATACGTCTAGATACTACTCTGACAGGTGACACGTACGTAAGCACCCTGTCTGATCAATTGCATCCATTCAGGTCCATTGTGCATTCCCACTGCCTTGGGCAATTCCAGCAGGACAATGCGACATCCCACACGTCCAGAATATCTACAGAGTGGCACCAGGAACATCTTATGAGTTTAAACACTTCCGCTGGCCACCAAACTCTACAGACATGAACATTATTGAACATATCTGAGATGCGTTGTAACGTGCTGTTCAGAAGAGATCTCCACCCCCGAATATTTATGGACAGCCCTGCAGGATTCATGGTTTCAGTTCCTTCCAGTACTACTTCAGACATTAGTCGAGTCCATGCCACGTAGTGTTGCGGCACTTCTGCGTGCTCGCAGGGGCCCTACACGATGGTAGCAGCTGTACCAGTTTCTTTGGGTCTTCAGTGCAAAATAACGATGTCTGTAGATGTTTCATTTTATTATGCTGATTAGCCAAAATGCTTCATCGAACACCCTCTACGTTTCACTCTTGGGACGTAAACTAGGGGCCGGCCGCGGTGGTCTAGCGCTTCTAGGCGCTCAGTCAGGAATCGCGCGACTGCTACGGTCGCAGGTTCGAATCCTGCCTCGGGCATGGATGTGTGTGATGTCCTTAGGTTACTTAGGTTTAAGTAGTTCTAAGTTCTAGGGGACTGATGACCACAGATGTTAAGTCCCATAGTGCTCAAAGCCATTTTTCGTAAACTAGGCCAGAAAATAAAAACAATATGAAACAAGCTTCATCCGACCAAACGGCATTCTTCCTTCACTCCGTAGTCCGGGTTTTGTGGGTATAGCACCACGTTTTCCTGTAACCACACTCATGTGTGGTTTTGAAATACCAGCTCGCCCTGCAGTTTTCAGGTTACTGAACTCCCTTCATGTTATTTTGGCGTTGAAAGGGTTTCTGAGTGCGATACTCCGTTCTACAATGACTTTTGCAGCTGTCGTCTTCTTACTTTTCGTCACAATTCTCTTCAATGACCGTACGCAGAACACTGTTCCTGGCCGCTATTGACCCTTACAACATCCTGAGGACGTTCGTGGTCAAATGCACCAGCACCACGTTCGGAGTTGGCTAGCATCTGCATTTATGTTCAATCATGCTTTTCTCCTGGTGTCCAACCACTGTATTTAGGAGTAATACTAAGGAGACTGGAGACACGTGAATATTCCAGAGGTTCCGAAATCACATACTGAATTGTAAGGCGCACCCCGGAGCAAATATACGAGGGGCGTTCAGTAAATAACGCAACACTTTTTTTTCCTGAAAGCATGTTGGTTTTTTTCACGATTCCAATACACCACATTACTACCCAGTCTTTTGGCTACTAAACCCTATTTTTTAACATAATCTCCGTCCAAAGCGATACCACTGGGAGGTCCAGTATGCCTGCATGTTACCGTCCTAGTGGTCGACGTCGGAGCCAACGTCTTGCTGTATCAATGGCCTCCCCATCATCCACGTACTGTCACGATCAGCATCGTAGCACGCAAGCAATTCCGGACCGATGATTCACCGTTGCCATTTATAGTCTTCTATTAGGCGTTGAGGAACCCCGCGGGAACACAACTTTAAGTACCCCAACTGGTGGACGAATGTGTCAGCACTACCAGCGAAGACGTTGTGCAGTAAGATGTTTGAGTGTGATCCGTCTATTACCTCCAATAAGTGTGTCCGAAAGATCCAGAATTGCAGCCGGCACGTAGGAGATCGGACAGGGAGACCTTGTTGCGATGATGACAGATAGCTCGCCCAACGACTCATCGTGCTTTTTTTCACTGCCAGGACTCCGCAGACGCTCTGCAAGCGGCTATAAATATCTGTGAAGCTCTAGTTTTCCCCAAAAGAGACTCAATGACAGGTCTCCGCTTGGAACGCACCTCCGTTACAGACGCCATTTGGAAGGCTACGTATAGCCCTGCCACCTATCGGAACTTCATGGAACCATAGGGACTGAAGCGGGAATGATTCACGATATCCCCCAACAAATTCCGCATTTATTCAACCGAAACTGGCTGAGAAAAAAATGTGTTGCCTTACTTATTGAACCCACTCGTAGACTCGAGTCACAATTGAGTAAAAATGAACAGTAGACTGAAGTCTAGCAATAAGAGAATGAATCATCCGGAAGAACAGATACATGAAGATGTGAGACACTATAGTACTGAGGAATGACGATGTGAGTTTGAAGTTCTCTAAGGCTGCAGGTTCTAGACAGTGAATATCACAACAGCCACTTCAGTTGAAGAGGTTTGGGCATCATGAAAATGGGCAATTTCAGAATTTGCACTGACGAATACAGGCACGAGGAACGTAAATGCGAAGAAACCACACGAGCCTGAAAAAGGGAAGACAGATAGAGAAATACGCAGAGCTAACTAGAAAGTGACAGAAAGAATAAATTCCGGACCTCTTCAATCTGCATTTCTTCTAAATGCTTCTTCGTTTTGCCTCCTCAACCATTCTCGTTGTCTGTTTTGGTGTTCTGTAAGAACGTTTGGCTTTCCTTTGTTAATGTGTCTTCCTTCATTCTCTCTCGATGTCCATGGAGTGCGACACATCTGTTTTTGGTCTTTTCTGTTAATCTGTGGCAGAAAGAGTATATTTCTTTAATTGGTCCCAGAACCCGATTCCCATCTTTGTTCTTGACTGGGTCTAGTATATTTCGCAAAATTCTTCTTTCCCTCCCAAATCTTCTAATCCCAGTGTGCACCGAGAAAGTTGGTGTATCCGATCCATTGAGGACCGTTGGTTTTACAGTTGTAGTATGCACATCAAAAAAAGTTTTACACCACCCCAGTTCCCAGAACTCCTGAAGATAGACGTTGACTATGGATATTGTATCACAGAGACAGTCCCTTTGACTGTTCAGGGATGTCACTAAACCCGCCAAAAATGTAAACGACCATGCGTGGGCAGAGCCTATTACACAGAGGGGGTCCGACAGCCGATCAGTTCCAGTCATTCCACCAGGAAGGAGGCACACGGTTCGTGTTGTCTGTAGTTCAACCACGCCTGGACCATCAATACCGCAGTTCGATCGCGTCCACATTGTTACTTTGTGCCAGGAAGGGCTCTCACCAAGGGAAGTGACCAGGCGTCTCGGAGTCAACCAATGTGATGTTGTTCGGACATGGAGGAGATACAGAGAGACAGAAACTGTCGTTGGCAAGCCTCGCTCAGGCCGCCCAAGGGCCACTACTGCAGTGGATGCCCGCTACCTACGGAGCAACCCTGACAGCAACGCCTCCACATTGAATAATGCTTTTCGTGCAGCCACAGGACGTCGTGTTACGACTCAGACTGTGCGCAATAGCTTGCATGATGCGCAACTTCACTCCCGACGTGCATGGCGAGGTCCACCTTTGCAACCACGACACCATGCAGCGCCGTATGGGTACAATAACATGTGAATGGACCGCTCAGGTTTGGCATCACGTTCTCTTCTCCGATGAGTGTCGCATATGCCTTCAACCGGACAGTCGTCAGAGATGTTTTTGGAGGCAACCCGGTCAGGCTGAACGCCTTAGACACACTGTCCAGCGAGTGCAGCAAGGTAGAGGTTCCCTGCTGTTTTGGGGCGGCATTATGTAGGGCCGACGTACGCCACTGGTGGTCATGGAAGGCACCGTAACGGCTGTACGATATGTGACTGCCATCCTCCGCCCTATAGTGCAACCATGTCGGCAGCATGACAATTGGCGACCCCATCGTGCGCACCTTGCGAGCGACTTCCTTCAGGATAACGACATCGCTCGACTAGTGTGACCAGCATGTTCTTCAGACATGAACTCTATCGAACATGCCTGGGATAGATTGAAAAGGGCTGTTTATGGACGACGTGACCCACCAACCACTCTGAGGGATCTACGCCCAATCGCCGTTGAGGAGTGGGACAATCTGGACGAAAGAACTTGTGGGTAGTATACCATGACGAATACAGGCATGCATCAATGCAAGAGGACGTGCTTCTGGGTATTAGAGGCACTGGTGTGTACAGCAATCTGGACCACCAGCTCTGAAGGTCTCGCTGTATGGTGGTACAACACGCAATGTGTGGTTTTCACGAGCAATAAAAAGGGCGGAAATGATGTTTATGTTGATCGCTATTCCAATTTTCTGTACAAGCTCCGGAACTCTCGGAACCGACGTGAAGCAAAACTTTTTTTGATGTGTATATAATATCTTAATTTAACATCCTTAGAAAAAACATTTTTTTTTATTGTACGTGTTTTTCGATTTGATGATGGTGTTTTCATTTTGTAAGTTTTGATTTTAACTGCTTCTTTTTCATTTTTTATGTTTACATTGTTACCCAGATATTTAAGGTTGTCTGTAATTCTTGATGTTGCCATACTTAGTTTTTAAAACTCTTGGTGAGCTGTTTTCATTAATTATGTCTTTTAAAAGGATATTTGTAGGCCTGCCTTTTGAGCTGCCTCCTTCATTAGTTCCAGTATTTTCTCTGTAATCTCTAAGGGTCCATCTGATATTACGAGATCGTCGGCAATGCCCAAATAATTGTCGCTTCTTTCGAGCACTTACGTTTATGTACAGGGTGCGTCAAAAAAATATATACACACTTTGAACTGTCATAGACAATTTATTTCCCGTTCTACAAGGTTAAAAATCTGTGAGAAAGTAATGTTATGTTTCTTCAACAGGTGGCAGCAGTGGCAAGGAAGTAACTGCAACATGGCGGACTTGCGTTTGAGCTTTGAAGCGCGGAAGCAGTTAATTAAGTGGTACTGGAAGTTTGAGAATGTAGCTGCGGGTCGAAGACAATGGAGAAGTGAGTATGGTACAGAACCACCTTCAAGGTTAACAATTACACGTCTACGAGACAAATTCGAAATTCATGGAACAGTGTGTGATGTGCATAAAGGTCGATCAGGGCGACCTCGTACAGCTACAAGTGATGATTCCACAACTGCGGTCTTGGAACTGTTTCAGCGTTCGCCTCAAAAATCTTCAAGGCAAGCGGCACGTGAGAGTAATGTAAGTGCTAGTAGTGTGCTATGCATTCTGAAGAAAGGCAAGTTTCGTGTGTACATTCCAAGGCTGGTGCAACAGCTAAGTGACGACGATCCAGGTCAAAGGTTAGAATTTTGTGAATGGGTTCAGGAGATGGTGAGACGTGAACAGGGATTGCCTGGTGTAAATGTGTAGTGTGGTTTGTCTGCAAGGGGACTTATTGGTCCTTTCCCCTTTGAAGGTACTGTTACTGGAGAAACGTACCTAACAATGCTTGCTGACTCCATATTCCCTGCCATTCGTACATTATACGGTAACGATGAGTTTTATTTCCAACAAGATGGCGCCCCGCCGCACTATCATAGGGACGTACGAGCATACCTGGATCACAATGTGCCAGGCCAGTGGATAGGACGCAGGGGACCAATCGAGTTTCCTACACGCTCTCCAGACTTCACGCCGCTGGATTTCTTCTTATGGGGTACAGTAAAAGATGAGGTGACAAACGTAAACCAAGTAACCTGGACACACTTTGGAATGAGATTCAGGCGGTGTGCGCAGAAATCTCATTGGACACTTTGGTACGGTGATGTACGGAATCAGTGGTGACTCGTACTCAGAAATATATTGATGCTGAAGGCCACCAGTTTGAACATTAATCACATTTACAAAGTACATTTATTTTTCCAATTGGACTTTAAGCTTTTCATTTCCAGAAATTTAACATTGTAGAAAGGGAAATAAATTTTCTATGACGCTTCAAACTGTGTATCCATTTTTTTGACACACCCTGTAGTTCTTACCTTTTCATTTTTCTTTCTTTATTTCCCAGTCTATTACAACTTATCCAGCGCACAGTTGAATAATAGTGGTGATAAACCATATCCTTGTCTGTATTCTGACAAAATTTGGAAGGTATTAGAAGTTGATCCAAGAAATTTAACTTGAGTTACTGTCTTTGTAAGAATTTGTTTTAATTTCTACTACTGGACTCGTATTTGGGAGGACGACGGTTCAATCCCGCGTCGGGCCATCCTGATTTAGGTTTTCCGTGATTTCCCTAAATCGCTCCAGGCAAATGCCGGGATGGTTCCTTTGAAAGGCTACGGCCCACTTCCTTACCCGTCCTTCCCTAATCCGTTGAGACCGATGACCTCGCTATTTGGTCTCTTCCCCCAAAAAAACCCAACCCATCCTATCTACTGCAAATTCCTTAATGGGTTTGTGGACGGAATCTCGGTTTATCTTTCCATAAGGCTTTTTAAAATCAACAAACATTAGCACTATCTTTTTATTTGACATTTTTATACACCTAATTATTTGTTTAATGGTTAGAATTATACGAGTATTAAATCATTTTATATATTCTGTTGTTATTATTATTAACATCGTACGAATCAGAGGCGCTTTCAGAGTACGGTAAAAATTGTGACCCGTACCCTTCCCAGAACATTCACTTACAGGTTTAGACCTCTCTAGACATCCGTGCCCAGCTGTTCAGTGTGTGTGTGTGTGTGTGTGTGTGTGTGTGTGTGTGTGTGTTGATAATGTATGAGCGACAAGACAGTGAAGGCCGCAGCTAACTGTAAAGTGGGAGTGCAGTAGCGGAGACAGCAAATCGGACAGAAGTATCGCCCGCTCTTATAGGACACACAGGCTACAGAACTGCTTTCAGTGACGCGGCAGTCTACCGGAAAGACTGATTACTGACCGACCTCGCACCAGATGGGAGGTAATTTCCGCGGCCGTTGCGCGACCTATTGCAAGGTGAGCGCCGGTCCGCTACCTGAAGGTCCCCTGTTCGGTTCCGCTCAGACACTGCTCGGGAACCTCGCTTTTACCGCCCGGGTACTTCTGAAACAGAATCACTTCATTCATCTTCATACACGGGCCGTCTGGATTGTATGTACATTTACTCCGATGTATGTAGAAAAAAAAAAAACACTGAAGCGCCAAAGAAATTGGTATACGCATGCGTATTCAAATACAGAGATACCCGCGCGGGATTAGCCGAGCGGTCTGTGCGCTGCAGTCATGGACTGTGCGGCTGGTCCCGGCGGAGGTTCGAGTCCTCCCTCGGGCATGGGTGTGTGTGTTTGTCCTTAGGATAATTTAGGTTAAGTAGTGTGTAAGCTTAGGGACTGATGACCTTAGCAGTTAAGCCCCATAAAATTTCTCACACATTTGAACATTTTGAACACATACAGAGATAAGTAAACAGGCAGAAGACGGCGCTGCGATCGGCAACGCCTATGTAAGACAACAAGTGTCTGGCGCAGTTGTTGGGTCGGTTACTGCTGCTACAGTGGCAAGTTATCAAATTTAAGTTAGTTTGAACGTGGCACGAGCGATAGGACATAGTATCTCCGAAGTAGCGATGAAATGGGAATTTTCCCGTACCGTGAATATTAGGAATTCGGTAAAACATTTAATCTCTGATATCGCTGCGGCCGGAAAAAGATCCTACAAGAACGGGACCAACGACGGCTGAAGAGAATCATTCGATGTGATAGAAGTGCAATCCTTCCGCTGATTGCTGCAGATTTCAATACTTAGCCGTCAACAAGTGTTAGCGTGCGAACCATTCAACAAAAGATCATCGATACGGGCTTTCGGAGCCGAAGGGCCACCCATGTACCCTTGATGACTGCACCACACAAAGCTTTACGCCTCACGTGGATGGATCCCGCGTATCAGCAGGGGACTGTTCAAGCTGGTGGAGGCTCTGTAATGGTGTGGGGCGTGTGCAGTTGGAGTGATATGGGACCCCTGATACGTCTAGCTACAACTCTGACAGGTGACACGTACGTAAGCATCCTGTCTGATTAGCTGCATCCATTCATGTTCATTGTGCATTCAGATAGCCTTGGACAACTCCAGCAAGTCAATGCGACAACCCACACGTCCAGAATTGCTACTGAGTGGCTCCAGGTACAATTCCGCTGGCCACCAAACTCCCCAGATATGAAAATTATTCAGAATACCTGGGATGCCTTGCATGTGCTGTTCAGAAGAGATCTCCCCCATCTCGCTCTCTTACGGATTTAGGGACAGCCCTGCAGGATTCCTGGTTTCAGTTCCGTCTAGAACTACTTCAGACATTAGTCGAGCCCATGCCACGTGTACCAGTTTCTTTGACTCTTCAGTGTATGAGAACTCTTACTGGATTAGTTTATTTGTCACTTTTTGACACTACAATTCAAGCTAGTTTTGCTGCATGCCGAGAGGAATGCATGAGTGCTCACGGTAGAATAAAGGAGAACGAGGCCCCAATTAATTAAGTTCTGATTTATATTCCTAAAGAATATGGATCCCCTCGTTACAGTTAACCTTCAGGTGTATTTCATTTCTTAACATGAATTTTATTTCGATGCATACGTTAATCCTACCCCCGCCCCCCTCCAAAAAAAGTCACTCAGACCTTCTGCCAAGCACAATTACTACTTATTCTTATGTTATAAGCTTTACATTGCAGAAATGGCCAACAATTTACAATAAGCAATTGTAATTGAAATTCCCATTACCTGTTTATTATAATTTTAATTAATATTGTGTTTATACTGGTTGCTGGTGAGGAGGAAAGTTAGTTATTAGTATTTTATTAATGATCTCATTCATAAGTAGCCATATCACAGTCATCACAGTCGCTCAAGAAAGTTATAATTAAGCTTTACTTGTTTAATCAGAATGGGACGATGACTCTCCTTGTCCGCAGTCTCGATGATTCGAAGCGATCTGCAATCCTGTGTAAATAAAATGTCTTGGTTTTCTTGCGTTGCGTAGTCAGTCGGGAAACCTCAGATCAAGCGGAAAATTTGCTTTGATAGAGTTAAACTATCCGATGAAATAATGGGGCTATTGGATCTAATAATTGCAGGTTCGTTTCCAATTCATCGGAAGTTCCCTTCTGATTACCAACGGAACGACACCTCGGTGCAAATTTCCAATTATAGAATACATATATAATGAAATTATTACACGCCTTTGATGTAAATGCTCAGTATATATTTTCTTGAGTAGCATACAATATATTTTCAATCTCTTTCTTCCAGTAATCTCTATAGCAAAATTACAATTATTCAATGCGGCTATTCGGCACGGAGAAGATCCTAGAAGTCCCCTCAACACACCAGAGATAATATTACAAAGAGTAATTATGCGGTCATGGAATAGTAAAAGTACTGTACTACTTTACGCATCGATTCTGCGAGTATATAAATGGTCAAGTAGGAAACGTAATTCACTCATAGAATTGTGCAGGGATAATTAATAGAATATAAAGGGATATTACATGATTTATTTATGAATTTATGTACCTGGCTTACATAGGCCCAGACATCCTTCGTGAGTCGACATTACAACGTTATAGCACATGATAATAATTGTAATAATAATATGAATAATAATAAAAATGATAATATATTTATTCGTTCGAACCGGTCTTTTACAGAGGACCTTAAACCAATATTTCAATTGTTGCTGGCCGGCCGCTGTGGCCGAGCGGTTCTAGGCGCTTGAGTCCGGAACCGCGCTGCTGCTAGGTCGCAGGTTCGAATCCTGCCTTAGGCATGGATGTGTGTGATGTCCTTAGGTTAGTTCTAAGTCTAGGGGACTGATGATCTCAGATGTTAGGTCCCATAGTGCGTAGGGCCATTTGACCCATTTAATTGTTGTTGAGTGCATTCTTCTTCCTCGTCGCCCACATTCGTTTCCTATCTTCTGGTCTCTGCTTCAGGAGGCGTTCGAAGTTTCTCTCTTGTTCGTCCCTGAAGACAGTTTGTGAATCTTGCTCCTAAATAAATTCCTGTTATGTGTATCCAATGTCTCGATGTCCTTGAGGTCATTCAGAACACAGGATGATTCAGCTATCGCTAACCATTTCGTTTCATGCAACCCGCTATGTTACATCTGGCCTTCAAAAACCACGTCGAGATTTTAATATTCTATCGCTCGCTGAGCGCAAACTATTAGTCCTACAGAAATAAATGAACTTGACTTTTTTGAAGGAAATTTAATGTAGTTAAATATTGTACTGTGACACGTTTTCACTAGATGCCATAATTTTCGAGTTACTCAAGAAAAACGTACAAAAGTGACGTTCAAAAGCACTCCCACTGCCACATTCGGGCCCCACCGGTCAGGAGTTCTAGTATGTTGTGCTTGGCACTCCATCCTACCACTGTACAATAATTTTCGACCTATTTTGCTCTCTACTGATTGGGCTATTCCGCCACCAGCAAAGTCGTCGCTTTCCTTAACGTTAATAACGTAAACGTCCTCATGAGGACAATGAAATAAAACGAATTTTGTAAACGTTGCTCTAAAACTAATTACATTAACAATTCGATCCAAACGTAACCGTTACAAGAAAAGTAATTTCGTAGTCGTGAGGTCTGACGAATACAACGACGTAGTCGTTCATTTTATGCTGTTAAAATTAACAAAAGCGTTAGATAAAATTTACATGAACGTCAATTCTACAATTTGCAAGTGCCCGACTAAGCAGGTGGTTTAATAAATCTACTCAATGAAATCCAGAAAGGTCGAATGTAGGAAATAATTCGTGCAGTCGCAAGTTTTTGTGCAGTGGTAGGACGGAGTGCCATGGACAACTTACTAGAAATGCTGACCGGTGGAGGCTGAGTGTGGGAGTGGGAGTGTTTTTTAAAGTCACTTTTGTACGTTTTTCTCGAGTTACTCGAAAACTGCGGCCTTTAGCGAAAACATATCCCAGTACAACATTTAACTATCAAATTTCCCACAAAAACGTTCTGTACATTTTTTCTGCATGACTCATAGTTTTCGCTTAGCGAGCGAGAGAACATGAAAAGTCCCACGTGGTTTTTGAAGGCCAGATACAACATTGTTGGCTGCATAAAACGACATCGGTATGGGCGGCTGAATCAACCACTATATGAATGAAGATATGTAATTTAAGAAATGTCAGTTATATTAAAATTGTGTAAAGCGATATCCTCACTAAGGTCTTGTCGAATATGAGTAATGACATGTAACAGAAATGTATCGCAGCAGTACAGAAGGAATCAATGTGGAAAAGATGTTGACTGGTCAGAAGATATGCGAGACATAATAGGGTAAGATCAGGAGCTGAGATAGAAGAAGGAGAACAGAAATTGATTACATGTGACAGAGGAACTGGTTCCCTGTTGGACAGAAGAAAAATATGTTAGATACGTCGAAAGGGAAGATACGACAATGATAACACATAAAGCTTCAATCTTCTATTGAATGCAGAATGTCTCTAGATAAGACGCAGGCTGTCTAGTTAAAGGGCACATTGCATTTTTTCATACACTGAAGTAATCTTCAGTCTCTGGTAGCATAAGAAGAATGGAGAGAAGGTTATAATTTAAAGTTCTGTCGGGTCGTTGGGTTATTAGCGGCGGAGCATTATCTATGAAATGGCCACTAAAGCAGAGTTACTAAATATAGTTTTCCTAAATTCTTTCACCAAAGAAGATTCCGTTTATTTTCCAGAGTTAGAATTAAGAATAGCGGCCAACATGAGTGATTTGGAAGCAGGGACAGTAGGTGCAGCGAAGTAACTTCAGTCACTTAATGAAAGCAGTTTTCTGGTCGCGACTGTATAATAAATAGGTTCCTTTCGGAGAAAGCTGGTGTAATAGTTCCATTTTTATCAGACACGTAGAACAGCTCATTCGACGGAATATCTGTATCTAAAGACTGAAAGTAGCACAGCTCACATCAACACACAAGAAAGGAAATAGTAGTAGGATTTTGGAACGTAGGCTGTGTTTCAAGGTTATGGAACGTCTGTTGACACATAACCAGCACTGATTCAGAAAATATCGCTCTTGTGAAACACAAGAGGCTCTTGATTTGCATGAACTAATGAGAGCTATCAACAGAAGATCTCGTGCTGATTCCATATTTCTAGATTTCCAGAAGACTTTTGGCACTGTTCCTTGCAAGCACCTTTCAATCAAACTGCAAGCTTGTAGAGCACCGTCTCATTTGTGCTACCGGATTCGTAATTTCCAATCATAAAGGCTACAGTTCGTAGTAAATGACGGAAAGTCACGGAGTGAAACAGAAGTGATATCTGGGAGCCTGCGAGGAAGCCCTCTGCTGTTAACGTAATGAAACGATTTAGGAGAAAATCAAGTCTGCCCTCTTAAGTTGTTTGGAGATGATGCTGTCGTTTACCTTCTAATAAAGTCAGTAGAAGAGCAAAATGCACTGTAAAATTATTTGGACAAGACATCTATATGGCGCCAGAAATAGCCATTAACGCTAAACAAGGTCAAGTATAACGTTCTCAGTATGAGTACTAAAAAATTTACTTTAAATTACTGTTAGAAGTTGAAAGGTAGGCATCTCACTAAATACGTAGGGATTACATTATGAACCATTTAAATTGAGACCATCATGTAGAAAAATTTGTTGGGAAGGTGAACCAAAGCTTAGAAGATGCAACAAATTTACTGAAGAGACTGCATACACTACTCGTTTGCATCCTATTCTGCAGTATTGGGGTGCTTACCAGATAGGACTGACGGAGGCTACTGAAAAAGTTCAGTGAAAGGCAGCTCATTTCTTATTGGCTTGTTATAGGAGAGTGAGTCTCGCGGATATGTTATGCAAAGTGGGACGGTAATAATAAAAACAGGAGCTTGTCACAGGAGACATGCCGATGGCAGAGCATAAAGTCTTTGCGAATTTCATTCTGTGTACTCAGATGGACAGCATCTATGGCTCGCAAACAGGCACGTGAACAATATACGCAGATGTCACCATTTGCGCGAGGACGTGTAATTGGGCTCAAAGAAGTAATCGGCGAATCGCTCGACATCTAAATAGGACCGATGGCACTATTCGACGATGTTGTCAGGAAAGGGTGAACCATGTCCGAACACAGCGTCAACAGGGAAGCAGTCGACCCAGAGAGGCGACAGAGCGTGAGGATCTAGCAGTCCTTACAGCAATCGTCAGAGCCCCGGATTCATATCATCGATCCGACTTGCAACTGGTGCTTCAGTTGCCACAAGGACCATTAATAGGCGGCTCACAGAAAGAGGGTTGAGCTCACGGCACACCTTCGCCGACTACCACTAACCTCTGTGCGCCAACAAGCCCTTTGCGTATCGGGCATATTCGGCCTGCACTGCCATTGACTTGAGTAGAATCGTCTTCTGTGATGAGTCCCGCTTCGAACTGAGCCCGGATGGCCGGCGAAGACGTCTCTGGAGAGGCCCCGGACTGAGACGGGGGCGCCACATGACGGGGCCGCCAAACGACCCGACAACCAGGAGTGGTAGTCTGGGTTGCAATTCCATTTCATAGCAGGACCCCTTTGATTGTCATTCGCGACACTCTTATAGCACAACGGTACGTCGACGATATTCAAAGCTCCGTTTCGTTGCCCTAAAAAATGGTTCAAATGGCTCTGAGCACTATGGGACTTATCATCTGAGGCCATCAATCTCCTAGACTTAGAACTACGTAAACCTAACTAACCTAAGAACATCACACACATCCATGCCCGAGGCAGGATTCGAACCTGCGACCGTAGCAGCCCCGTGGTTCTAGACTGAAGCACCTAGAACCGCTCGGGCACAGCCGCCGACCGTCGCCCTTAATGCAAAGCCATCCTGGCCTTACATTTCGCCACGGCGAGAGTTTCTAATGTTTGTCTTCGTGCTTGCCAAACACTACCCTGACCAGCAAGGTCACCGGATCTCTCCCTAATTGAGAACGCTTGGAGAATTATGGGCAAGGCTCGCTATCTCTCAGCAGGATATCCAACAACTCTGTCAGTCAATGCCAAGCCGAATAACTGCTTGTTTAAGGGCCAGAGGTGGACCGACATGTTATTGGTTTGCTCAATTTGCGATGATTTCTCTCTTGAATAAATCATGCATTTTTTCTGTAAGTGTAGTCATTTGTTTATCCGCACATGTGCATCACATCTACCGATTTCCGTCCCATTCGCATAATTCCTTCATGGTGCGTCGTTTTATTTGTCTTTGAGTGTGTTTTGTTTACTCTCACCCAACAATGGAAGTATAGCCATCGTAATAAAATAAAAGAAATCAGAACTTGCGTGAAAACATTTAGGTTGTCGTTCTTCACACGTGCTATTGGACAGTGGAACAGTCGATAAATAATCTGAAATTTGGTCTTCCAGGGATCACCTTACAATGATATACGATTTGTTACCGGCCGGCCGGTGTGGCCGAGCGGTTCTAGGCGCGTCAGTCTGGAACCGCTCAACCGCTACGGTCGCAGGTTCGAATCCTGCCTCGAGCATGGATGTGTGTGATGTCCTTAGGTTAGTTAGGTTTAAGTAGTTCTAAGTTCTAGGGGACTGATGACCTCAGATGTTAAGTCCCATTGTGCTCAGAGCCATTTGAACCATTTGATTTGTTACCATGATACAATGAAAATAAATTGCTCAAAATGTGGATACACACAGATATACAAGTACGTTTTTTGTGAGGGTAGATAAAGTGGTCGACGATGGCCTTGATGACGGAACCATCGCGCATTTGCCTGAAATGATTTAGGAAAACCACGGAAAACCTAAATGAGGACGGTGAACAGAGCAAACTCCATCCTCTCGAATACGAAGTCAGTGTTTTAAAAACCGCGTGCCTTATTCCTACTGTACAGCGTTAACTGATTTACACACAATTGACTCCAGATAACTTAAAACATAAAACCTAGCCTTGCACTCCTTCGCAGCACGGACTAAGGACACACACAAATGACTCTTGGGCCGCGAACTGCTATGCCTCTTCTAACTTCAGTCTTTTGTGTTCGTTAGTGAGACAAGACTTTACTATACTTTTTTGTTTGTGTTTGTGCATTAGCCCGTCATTCTACTACTTTACCACCAACACAGTGTTTGGGAAGTGTTTGGCAACTTCACAGTCAACCAGCGTTTTCAGACTTTTTTTTTTAGGTTAGCGGTCTTCTGATTGGTTTGATCCGGCCCGTCACGAATTCGTCTCTTGTGCCAGACTTCTCAAGTCAGAGTGGCACTTACAACCTACTTCCTCAATTATTTGCTGAATGTATTCCAATCTCTGTCATCCACTACAGTTTTACCCTCTACGGCTCCCACTAGTACGGAAGTTATTGGTTCAAATGGCTCTGAGCACTATGGGACTCAACTGCTGAGGTCATTAGTCCCCTAGAACTTAGAACTAGTTAAAGCTAACTAACCTAAGGACATCACAAACATCCATGCCCGAGGCAGGATTCGAACCTGCGACCGTAGCGGTCTTGCGGTTCCAGACTGCAGCGCCTTTAACCGTACGGCCACTTCGGCCGGCACGGAAGTTATTCCCTGATGTCTTAACACAAGTCCTATCATTTTGTCACTTCTTATTCTCAGTGTTTTCCTTTCCTCGAAGATAATGTGGAGAACCTTCCCATTCCTCACCTTATCAGTCCACCTAATTTTCAACATTCGTCCGTAGCACCAAATCTCAAATGCTTCGACTCTCTTCTGTTCTGGTTTTTCTACAGTGCCTGTTTCACTACCATACAATAATGTGCTCGAAACTTACAATTATTGGTTCAATTTTGTGATTTTCAATCTGTAAATTCCAGATTTTTTCTGGAACACAGTTAAAAAGTGCAGGTGATAAAACATCCCCTTGTATAACAAGTTCTTGTTTCAAATGGCTGAGATACTTCTCCCATAAATTAAACTTTAGATATCGTATTTGATTTATTTACTCATACTTTCAGCAGGGTTTTATTTCTACATTACACAATTACACATTTAACTGCCATTATCACACTTTATCAGTATATATATACTCGAGCTTTTCCCACAGTATCACCCACATTTGCTTTCAACACATTCATTTCATGCACCTTCTCCTCCCCCCCCCCCCCTCTGTGTCCACCTCTTCCTCCCTCTATCTGTGCACCTCATCCTCCCACCTCTATCTGTCTCTCTCCTCCTCCCCATTCTCTCTTTCAATCTTCACCTCCCCTTCTTCCTTTTCCACCTACCCTCTACCCATCTACACCTTCCACCTGCCTCATGCATCTCCCCATCCTCCACTCTCTCTGTCCATTTCCTCCTCCCCCTCACTCTGCCCATCTCGACCTGTCCCCAGCCATGCTCAAAAGCATGTGTAGCCCCTGCAATACATTTCAACAAAGCAGGCTGGTACTACTCTTACAACACACCTATTATGAAGAGCAGCAGGGGCTTTGTTACCTACAAAATCATTTATTTGCCCCTGACATACAGGCCGCAATGCAACATAGGCCGATAAAGCAGGCCAATACTGTTCTCACACAACATGGCTGGCGTGCAGGGCAGCCTAAAACATGTTTTGCTCATACTTCTGCTCCTGTTGAAGCTAGGAGGCTACAAATGCCTCAATGCTGATACTCGTGAGGCCTGCTGTTTCTCTGCCAAATTTGGTTGTAATCAACTGGTTTGGGAGGAGATCCCAGGCATACACAGACACATACGCTCTTCTTCATGTACCCTCGTTTCCAGAAAATAGGCCTAAAATTTACGGCACTAACTTAAACTGAATAGTTGCATGGAAACGAAAAGATTATCACAAAACTGGAAAAGAAGGTGGTCAACATCAAACCTTCGAAAGGCCGATACCTAAAAAAATGAATTACCCATTTACAGATTTCATGTGTCTCAGTCATGAAGTGACAACTGCGGTCTCTTCCGCAATATGCATACGTCTAAATAGAAAGACTGAGTCAAATGCGACGATTTACGTAACTCACAAACGAGTGTCACAGAAGGCGAATGTAGAACACTCCTAAAAACGAGCACCTAGAAGAAATTCCGAAGGGAACATTATGAGTTAGGCGATAAAGTTTCAGAATTACAGACAATAGCATTGATGTACACAGGGACTTTTCGCATATAGGTTACCCGCAAGACAAACTCAAATACGTCAGGTAATTGCTAACAGGCTTTAGCACATTACTCTGTAGCTGGAAAAGCGCCAGATCGCATTTAATAAAGTTACGCAAACTGTATGTTAATTAACTGCCCGCTCTGCTGTCCGATATACTCGTACGCCTTCGGCACCTCATATCGCTCTCATTCTCGTCCACTTGCCGACAGCATCAAGCGGCGAGCGACACCAGTGTTTCCTTCCCTTTTATTTTTAGAATTTTTGTTACCTATGTCAACCAATGTCTTTTCATTCTTTTTGCAGAGGTACGATGCAAAGATTTTCCTGCTTTAAGCACGACAGGCTTTTTTTCTACTTGACAGGATCCAGCCACAAAACTGGTCTGATATTTCGATCACTTGCGTTTTGTTCATTAGACTACAGTGCGCAGCTGTGTCGGACGCTTTAGGAACATCTACGGCAAAACCGAGATTATGCTTTCGGTCGTCGCACTGACTATGGTATTCTCTCGTAACACACTTAATGCACGGTACTTACGAGTAACTCTCCAGATCAAAAAACTGCTTCCCAACAACCTATCCTTAGTGTTTGGAAGCGATACCTTACAAAACAAGTTGTTTGCAAATATCATCCCCTTTGACAATATTAAAGTGAAATTAACAGAAATCAGTTAAAATTTGAGATTTAGCCTTATAAAAACTGAAACACTGCACTACAATGCACTGATGAGCAGAACGCAGCAAGTAACATAACCCAACGTTCCAGAAACTTCGGTCAGTGGAAGGGACGTCAAAATAATAGAACACATGTCTCGGCTTATCCGTGGGTACTCGACCTATTCTGAGAAAACGACGGTCACTGTTCTCGACATGATTTAGACGCCTTCTAGCTCACGACAACCCTACCGAAATGGTGACACAGTGGCTAGTATCGTGGCCTTTCACTATTGCGCCTCGTGTTCGAAGTCCGATTATTGTTTTTATTTATTCCATTTTTTCATTTATCTATCCATGTCATTAGAACATTACTTTACGAAAATTTCTTAACAAGTCGGGGGATACAAGAGCATTATATGATCGTATAATTACAACTGCGTTTAACAATAAGTGTCATACATTTATGACAAAACGTATGCGTTTATAACTTTCGTTCTTTGGGGCCCACAGTGCAAAATATGTCTTTCAATGACATAATTATTATTAATAATAGCCAGATACATTGCTATGCAAATTGTTTATATTTTATCTATTCACGATGAGCACATTCCGGCAAATTGTCATCGTTAGGTGCTCTGTAAATACATAAATAAGCGATGGTCTTAATATAATGGTCTTGTAAGTATCATTTGAAAAGCTATAATATATCATTAGGTATTTTATCTTACATGTAACAACATTGCTGTCATGTCCTGTCTGTTTTAGAATTATTACTTTCTCCTAGGTGTACACTGGAGATGTACCGGGTGATCAAAAAGTCTGTATAAATTTGAAAACTTAATAAACCACGGAATAATGTAGATAGAGAGGTAAAAACTGACACACATGCTTGGAATGACATGGGGTTTTATTAGAACAAAAAAAAAACAAGGTTCACACAATGTCCGACAGATGGCGCTGGACAGCAAAACGTCGCCGGCCAGCGTGGCCGAGCGGTTCTAGGCGCTGCAGTCTGGAACGGCGCGACCGCTACGGTCGCAGGTTCGAATCCTGCCTCGGGCATGGATGTGTGTGATGTCCTTAGGTTAGTTAGGTTTAAGTAGTTCTAAGTTCTAGGGGACTGATGACCTCAGCAGTTAAGTCCCATAGTGCTCAGAGCCATTTGACCCAGCAAAACGTCAGTGACTGCGCATGACAATCGTGTATAAAAGGAGCTGTAATGAGAGAGAGAATCAGATGTGCCGGCAGTCGCAGCATGTTGACGTCACCTGAAAAGGCGCTTTTAGTGAAGCTGTATTATCAGAATGGGGAATGTGCTAGTTCAGCGTTACGATCCTATCGCCATAGGAAGGGGATTCGAACGGGTAAAGGCCCGTTGACAAATGCTGCTGTGGCGAGAATGATTTCGAAGATCGAAGCCACGGGTTGTTTAGACGATAGACCCCGTAGTGGCCGACTGAGCACAAGGTGTAATGCTGCTGAGACAGTTCAGTAGGAAATGGAGAGTGTAGCGGGTTCTTCTATGCACGGGGAAGTCAGCGTTCGTGCAGTCGCACGTCGCACCAGCATTCCATACACTACTGTTTGGTTGGCACTGAGGCGTAGCCTCCGATGCTATCCGTACAAAATCCATCGGCATCATGAACTGTTACCTGGCGATTTAGTGAAGCGGAGGGCATTTGCGGTGTGGGCGTTTCAAAAGATGGTGGAAGATGACGATTGGTTAAGTAGCGTGTTGTGGACCGACGAAGCTCATTTCACGCTCCGAGGGTCTGCCAAAGCCCACAACTGCAGAAGTTGGGCTACTGAAAATCCTAGAACTATCGTGGGAACTCCATTGCACGACGAGAAAGTCACGGTATGGGTTGGATTTACCACTTCTACCGTTATCGGGCCTTTTTTCTTCGAGGAAATGCATGATTCTGGTTTTGTAACTGCTACCGTGACGGGTGAGAGGTACGCCGATATGTTACAGAATCGCATCATCCCCAGCCTGGCTGATAAACACCTGCTGGAACGTATGGGGTTTATGCAGGATGGCGCTCCACCCCATATTGCTAGACGCGTGATAGATCTCTTGCGCGCGTCGTTTGGTGATGATCGTGTGCTCATCCGCCACTTTCGTCACGCTTGGCCTCCCAGGTCCCCAGACCTCAGTCCGTGCGATTATTGGCTTTGGGGCTACCTGAAGTCGCAAGTGTATCGTGATCGACCGACATCTCTAGGGATGCTGAAAGACAACATCCGACGCCAATGCCTCACCATAGCTCCGGACATGCTTTACAGTGCTGTTCACAACATTATTCCTCGACTACAGCTATTGTTGAGGAATGATGGTGGACATATTGAGAATTTCCTGTAAAGAACATCATCTTCGCTTTGTCTTACTTATTTATGCTAATTATTGCTATTCTGATCAGATGATGCGCCATCTGTCGGACATTTTTTGAGATTTTGTATTTTTTTGGTTCTAATAAAACTCCATGTCATTCCAATCATGTGTGTCAATTTGTACCTCTCTATCTACATTATTCCGTGATTTATTCAGTTTTCAAATTTTGATCACCTGGTATGTCGGATATTACTTGTCTTCCATATATGGAAACATAAGCATTTCCTTGGATGATACCGATCGTAGAAAAATTCGTAACAGAGAAATTTAAAACACCACGAGCATCGCACGAAGCCAGGTTTGCCACAGTGACATTTCTACGTATGAATCTCAGTCGGAATAGGAACGTCATTAATACTGCTGAAGATTTCACACGTTGGCAATAATATCGCAACAGACCACGCATAACGCATCACTCCACCGAAAACTGGCACTTGCAGTTTATTATGAACGAAGATACACACAATAATTTCACTAAAAACGATTTCAATTAATTTTCTCATTCTTTTCTTTTTATTCATTCACCAGACATACAATTAGAAGACGAGTGAGGACAACATTATTTCAGCTAGATTGGAAAACATTCGTGTAGCAATCTTCACGGACATGGAGAGACAGGTAAAAAACAAAAATAAAAACGAGAATCGGGTTTCGAACGTGAGCCGAAAAATGCGAGAGCCACTGTGCCACCGCTGTGGAAGAACTATTTATTTGGAAAATACGCATAAAATACCTCAGCAATGGTCAAGTATCTACGGATAAGCCGAGACACGTGTTCCCTTATTTTGACTCCTCTTCCATCGAGCGAAGTTTCTGGGAAATCGAGTTATGGCACTTGCTGTGTTCTCTTCATCTGTTCGTAGATGAGAAGGGTTCTTGTCGGAAAGTATTTTGGAAAAGACGCAGAAAGGAAAAGATGGTAAAGCGGATCTCGAACCAATCTTTTGGAGGCGTATGGAGCAAAACAAGGACAAGGGAAACCTAACAAAAAGAGGAAGAGGAGGCTGCTGTTGGATCTGGAAGGATGGGTAGACCTCTGGGTCGATTTCATGGTCAGGTATGGGTAGGTGGATAAAGTTTCGTTGGGCTACATGTGGACAGAATGTAGGTGTATGAATGGAAGGGTGTTGATACGAGCACGCCAGTATGAGGGTTGCTAATCAAGGGTGAAACAAGAGGGTTTGCTAGTCTCAAGTTTGGAAGAAGTTCCGGAAAGCAGAAGAAGTTCAGTGCGGTAGAGAAGAGGAGGAAAAGTAGCCATACAGGATCCGACTGGGAGATAGAGATGGATATGGAAAATGAGGTGGAATATATGGCGTTCGATGATTCGGAAGCAGTGGTAAAATTCTGGTGATTGGTAAATATAGGTGACATAGCAGACAATCGTAAAATTAAGGAATACCAACAGCCTAACTTTTTGGGAAGTATATTAATTATGCGACCAGTTTTGAAACGGCATTAGTGTCATCTTCAGGCACCTGTACATCAGACAACGCCGGCCGAAGTGGCCGTGCGGTTAAAGGCGCTGCAGTCTGGAACCGCAAGACCCCTACGGTCGCAGGTTTGAATCCTGCCTCGGGCATGGATGTTTGTAATGTCCTTAGGTTACTTAGGTTTAACTAGTTCTAAGTTCTAGGGGACTAATGACCTCAGCAGTTGAGTCCCATAGTGCTCAGAGCCATTTGAACCATTTGAACCAACCACATCAGAAATCAAGAGATATATAATATATTACAATTAATCCATAAGTGTTGATGATATTGTAATCAAACATTACGGTACCTTAAAATGGTTGCTTGAAAACATTAAAGCAAGTGTAGGAACTGATACCTGTACTTATGCACATACTGCATGTGGGAATAAAAGTTATTGTTTAGATATTAATAGATATTGTTAAAACAAAATAGATAAAATACACTAAAACAGCAAGAGAGATGAAATATTACCTCAGACGTATGAACAACTGTAAGATACGTATTTATTCCGGTTATAGACTGTAAGCCCAAATAAAATTTTATTTTTTAAGTAACATTTTTTAATATCTTTAACAGTTCTGCCTTACTTACTGATGTACTGAAACAGGTCGCATAGTTAATATATTTTATAAAAAGTACAGCTGTTGGTATTCTTTAGTTCTACGCGTTTATGACCAGCTGCAATCCCACATCTAATGATGGGTTATCTACAACGTAACAGAGAATTGCTTTGATTACGACATTTTGAGTATGAAATGTTTTTATCTGAGTGAAATTGGAACGCTACAAATCAAGCGATCAGTAGTGCCAGAGATGTAAATTTTCAACGTTGTTTCGTTGGTAAAATTGAGGCTAGCGCCCCCTAAACATAATTCTCATATGCAAATGACCTTCCATTTAATATAGAAAAAACAGAATTAGTTCTTTTTGCGTATGACACTAGCATTGTGATCAGCCCAAACAAATATCCATCAACTGAAGAAATGGCTTAAAAGAGGTTCTGTATATATGGTCTCACTTTCAATTTCAAAAACACACAACATAAACTGAGGCGACAAAACTCATGGAGCAGCAATAAGCACATATACAGATATGGTGGTAGTGCCACCGCGTATACAAGGTTCATCGGCGGAGCTGTAATTTGTAGGCAGATGATTCGTGTGAAAAGGTTTACGACGTGATTATGGCCGCACGACGGGAATTAACAGACTGTGAACGCGGAATAGTCGGTGAAACTAGACGCGTAGGACATTCCATTTCGGAAATCGTGAGGGAATTCGATATTCCGGGATTCACAGTGTCAAGAGTGTGATGGCAATACCACATTTCAGGCGTAACCTCTTACCGCTGACAATGCAGTGGCCGATAGTCTTCACTTAACGACCGAGAGTAGCGGCGTTTGCATGATGTTGTCAGTGCTAAGAGACAAAAACACTGCGTGAAATAACATCAGAAATCAATGCGGGACGTGCGACGAATGTATCCGTTAGGACGGTGCGGCGTGGTTTGCGCTATGCCAGCAGACGACCGACGCGAATGTCAATACTAACATCACGACATGGCCTGCAGCGCCCCTCCTGGGCTAGTGACTACGTCGGTCGGACCCTAGACGAATGGAAAACCATGACCCGGTCAGATGTCCCGATTTCAGTTGGTAGCAGCTGATGGCAGGGTTCGAGTGTGGTGCTCACCTTGCGAAGCCGTGGTCCCAAGTTGTCAACAAAGCAATGAGCAAGCTGGTTGTGGCTCCATAATGGTGTGGGCTGTGTCTAAATGGAATGGACTGTGTCCTCTGATCCAACTGAAGCGATCATTGGCTGGAAACGGTTGTGATCGGCTCGATCATAAAAAAACAGTGATCTGTGTCGTTTCCGTGCGAAACGTTGCATTCTGCCGAAAGTGGCATTTTAATGGAATGAAACAAAGCAGCTAGCTATGAGTACCACTGGAGGGAAGTCATACATAATTAATAATGACGTCAGTCTATCATTACATTTTCAATCAACAGTGCCAAAAGCCCTCAACTTAAAGTAATAACAACACATAGTGCAGATGCGAGATTTCGATGAAATGGTTAAAACAAAATGGAAGAGAACAATGTGCACACCTCACTAAAGCGTCGGTTTAGCATTCAAAATCACTTTCGCATCCAAGTAGTCCATATCAAAAGCCAAAACGATAATGATATGGGGATTTCAACGTCACAACCTGCCTTTCGCCAAACATATTACAACAGAGGGGTATACTCTGCTGAAGAAAACTGATTGTAATTCACAGAGTGAAGTCTGATGATGAAATAACGATTTGTTGTTTGGCACGTTTTAGTCTTTGCAATCCTTTGATATAGTGCTTATATTAACAGTAAACATCAAGGAATTGGCAATAGGTCGTTGCTTTCGGTCGCAATGTCTTCAGCATGACGTCTCTGTTTGGTAAATATGCATATCTGTATGACTTGACCAGGAAACACACTGTAGTAGGCTCTTTTCACTTGTTACATGTTCGCGAATGACTGAACTCAGAAAACGTTTCAAGTGTTCTTTAGTCATTTTTGCACTTTTGCAGGCCTCCACATGAATGCTTCATGGGAAGGTTGTTACAAGTTTGTTTGAAATATTTGATGACGAAAGTGCCTTGTGCCTCTTGAAAGCAGATGTATAACCTCTTTACTAGTCTGCCTTTCACAGATAGAGCCACATCAATTGTGTAGCTGTGGGCAGAACTATGTAGAGGCTGCAACACACTAGTCGTAGTTTTTTCTCCCGTGCGAGACAGTGTTGATGGTGAAGCTATTTCATACTGGAACTGACTCTGGTCACTGTTGCAAATGATTCCTTTCTTCACACCCTGCTCTGTCATAAACATGTTCACTTCCCCCATAAACTGTTGTGCCTTCTGACGTATACTATTATCGTCTTCTGTGTCCTTACATGTGACAGATATAGTAACATCCCTGGACGAAATATTGAGCATTAAGATTCTCGATCAAAGAAATGGAAGCTCTGAAATTGTCCAAGCTAACCATTTTAGACACTTCTAGTGTCCACATCTGCAGATGCCAGTAGTGAACTGTAGAGCCATACGACCTTGCTCTATCAAATTGCGATATTACATGCCCTTCTTCAGTTGTAATTCCGGCAGACTGTTTCCTCTGAAACGAGCTCCTCCTCACCTTTTGCTACAAACATAATTTAGAATTAATCTGGAATTTGATTTACTTTTAATACATTTATACAGCCTCATAGTATTGAAGCCACAATTGCAATAGTCTTCATACTCGCAAATGTTCTCTAGAATGCCTTCATCAGTACCTTCTAGTGCACTGGGCCTCGATTGTTTAGGTGGAGTTAGCTCGTCCTGTCTGCGACTGGGCTTTTCCTCTTGCTCTGGAGATGAACGTCGTGTACTGCTTGAAAAGCCACCTTCAGATTCAGATACTTCCCGTCCGTCAAAATAAGTATGTATAACCAGCCTAACGTCATCTATTTTTGAGCACTCCCCATTATACGTCTGAATTAGTATGCTACATAGCATATCTGCGCACTCTCTATGCGCGATCCCGATTTCATTTTCATATTCAGCACGTCGCAACTTTGTCCCTAATATCTGAACGACATTCGTAGGATTAATTCTGTTCGTCATCTCACTGTACACAGCTTACATAGTAACCCGTGCAAACACTCCAAGAGAAGCTTTCGTGTTGCAGCTATACTATTTGCGCAACTCGAGCGCTTGTTGGTGCAGCTACAACACGCCACCGTCTCATGGTGATAGGAGACAAGCGCAAAGTTTTGCACAGAAGCTACACAGACCATTCTCGTTTTTATAATCGAATGTTAGGTTAGGATTAGTTTCGTGCGATTCCTAGCGTTTGAGGAAGAAAGTGTTCCTCGCAAGTAATTATTATCAATTGTTGTAAAAGTTACGTCCCAGTGCCAAAATAACGAGTCCTCTACCTTATTGGAAATTTGTGGTAACGTCTTACGGAACCAAACTGCTGAGGTCATCGGTCCTTAAGCTTACACACTACTTAATCTAACTTAAACTAACTTACGCTAACGACCACACACACACCCATGCCCGAGGGAGGACTCGATCCTTCGACGGGGGGGCGGGGGGGGGGATGGGGGAGGGGGGGAGCCGCGCAGACCGTGACAAGGCGCCTCAGAACGCACGGCTACCCCGCGCGGCCGTCTACCTAACTATCCCA
The DNA here is from genome assembly GCF_021461395.2 of Schistocerca americana. Classification (NCBI taxonomy): domain Eukaryota; kingdom Metazoa; phylum Arthropoda; class Insecta; order Orthoptera; family Acrididae; genus Schistocerca; species Schistocerca americana. Next base: position 659,898,876 of record NC_060119.1, on the reverse strand, counting down.
ATTTATTGGTACGTATTTAGCGTGAAAGTTTGATAATATAATGGCGTAAGAATGTCAATTCATTTGAGCAGTACCGCTTGGGCGCGAAGAATAAAGATGTGGACTTCACTAGGTCCCTGCAATTCCGATTTCCACGGTAAAACAGTTATCTAAAACAATGATTTCAAAGATACCTTAAATTATTCTGTGTATGAATGGGATGCAAATGAACTGTAAGGTTTTATTTGTTTATAGTGAGTGTGTTGAGAATTTTGCAAGGAAATGCGAACGCTGTACTAGCACTTAAGGGCTGACATGACTACAGTGGTAGCCACGTGACAGAGTTGACAGGAAGCAAGCGGAGGTGGAAGAAGTGTCTTTTGCTCGCTATTCTTGGTAGGGTAAGGCCGTAAGATCTACTGCGGCCTCTGACACGCGCATATAAGTAACAGCATTACGTGCAGCTAGTCTGGACTTGGTAACTTTAGTGCAAAAGTTTGCAACTAAGGGAGTGTGTATTCACTCGGTACCATATAGACAGTTATCACTGAAGTGTGATATAAAGTATCAATTATTGCAGATTGAGTGAACTGGGCAAAAGTTAGGAATTTGTTCAGAGTAAGGGTCTAATGCACTACAAAAAGCATTTGGCGTACATTAGTCGGCGCCTGCGTACGCAGTGCTCGTTCTCCTAGGACAGTTACTTCTGATTTCATAGCACTATGTAGGTCAACTATTCAGATTAAATCTGTGTCTTCTGTAAAGAAATTGACTGTGAAATCTAGTAGTGTGGTTAGCTTATGTTATTAGCCTGAGGAATCAAAACATTTATTTCGTTTTTTATTTAATCTCTCATATTATTCATGTGTTTTTGTACCATTCGCTGACTGTTTTCGTAGACTTCCCAGATAATCATTAGATGCTTTCATAAAGGCACAGTGCAACAGCCTAGAGGTACTACACCAGTACAAATGTAATAGGTGTTAAGTGTAAACTACAAAATTTTTAGATGTCCACATTGATGAGAATTTGAAGTTGAAAAATAAACACATTTCGTAACCCCCAAAACAACTTGAATCAGCCACATTTGCATTTCGAATAATAGCAAATCTTGGGGAGAAGCAAATCGTAAGATGACAAATTTAGGGTATTTTCATCCAATAATATCACTTGGAATAACTCTGTAGGGTAAACCATGATTAAGAAATAAATTCTTCGTTGTTGAAAAGCATGCTGTAAGAATGATACGAGGTGCTTATCCACGATCATACTGTATGCATCTGCTTAAGATGTTAGGTGTTTTGACTATTGCGTCACAGGATACGTATTTATTCCCTCATCAAGTTTGCTAAGCATATTAACTACTGCTTCACAGTATATTTATTCCCTCATGAAGTTTGTTGTCAATAATCCGCAACAATTCAAAAGGAATAATGACGTACATAATTACAATACCAGAAGAAAAAGAAATTATATTCATTTACGCCACATTAAGGATGTATTTAGCACAAGCCGATCGAAGTGGCGCAGTGGTCAGCAACTGGACTCGCATTCGAGTGGACGACGGTTCAAATATGCGTTCAGATTTAGGTTTTGCGTGTTTTCCCCAAATCGCTCTAGGAAAATGCTGGGATGCTTCCTTTGAAAGGGCACAGTCGACTTCCTTCCACTTCCTTGAAACAATCAAAGCCTGGGCTTCATCTCTAACGAAGTCGATGTCGGCGAGACTTCAAACCTAATCTTCCTTTTTCTTTAGCACAAAAGGGGTGCACAATGCTGCCACCGTAAGTTTTTATATAAAATGTCTGATAGGCAGCAAAATTAAATTTGAAAACAAACAGAGAAAGTTTCTCTTTGACAACTCCTGTTTCGTAGAATAATTTCTATTTTTACAACGTGGAAAAGGTCGTACGTAGTAATTACTAACGAAAACTATGTTTTAAAAAAAGCTTGTAAATGGTCAACATGTAACCATGTTTTTAAATAAATGTGTTATGTGGATGCAAAAATATTCGTTCTACATCATCACGATTAATCATACAAATGACTCATTTAACGTGAAACTAAGTAACAGAAGTCAGTAGATTTCGAGCCCTGGGAATGAGCACAGATGCCTCTGCTATCGTCACAAACATCAGTTGCTGGAGGGAAGAAAGTAAAGAGGGTCATCCACCTGTGAATCGTACAAACTGAGTTTCTGTTTGGAGCTCCGTACCTTAATCAATAAAAACGGAACCCTATCGCTTTGTTGTCCGTCTGCCTGTCCGACTGTTTAAAACATCTTTTCCTCAGGAACAGATAGACGTATCACTTTGAAATTTGTGTCACATACTGTGATCTACGGCCCCCTAGCGGCGTAAAAAAATTTAAGCTTCTAAATCAGTACTGCTGTTTATGTCATATATTTTGATACTCGCAAACTCACTCGTCCAAACCTATAGGGTACTTCCTAGAATCATGAAATTTGGTATGAAGCACGGTTTCACAGTACAAGTAAAGGAAAAAACCAAAAATGGTTGAACCCAAATTATATCAATCGAAAAAATACTTTTTGTCATTTGCTATCCGACTGTCGCGAAATTACACCATAAATTTAAGCTTAACACTTAAAATATTCTCGAAAATCTTGGAATTTCCGAGACCTATATAATCGATTTCAATAACAGGTAAATATCGTCGAGATTCTTGATTCCGACGATGGATGAGCAGTCTTATTATACATAATTAAATTTGTACGGAACCCTCAGCGTACGACACCTACTCGCACTAGGCCAATAATTTTTTTATTTGTGTCATCAGTCTTCTGCTTAGTCTGATGCGGCACGCTATGAATTCCTCTCCTGTGGTAAGCTCTTCATCTCAGAGTAGCACTTACATCCAATCTGTCTTCCTCTACAGTTTTTACGCTCTACTGCTCCCTCGAGTGCTACAGAAGTTTGTTCTTTGGTGTCTTACACACGTTCTATTACGCTGTCACTTCTTCTTGTCAGTGTTTCCTACATGTTCCTCTTCTCACTGATTCCTCGGGGAACTCATTTCCTATCTTGTCAATCGACTTAATTTCCAACATTCTTCTGTAGCGCCAAATCGAAAACGGCTTCGATTCTCTTCTTTTCCGGTCTTCCCAAAGTCCATGATTCACTTTCAAACAATATTGTACTCCAAAAAAACATACCCATGTTTAGTACTTATATGTTTCCTACATATTCACAATTTATTGCCTTTGTCGTATGTTTCAGAAGCGAAGACAGGGAATCTATCTCGGTCAGCAAAACGCCCTGAGAAAGGTCATTTACATTTGACAGATTGACAGTGCGGTCACATACCCTGAGGAATTTTATTGACAGTCAAATCTTTCCTGTACAAGTACAGAAAGACACCTAATAACTTCATGCCGGTTGTCCGGCGTTCCTGGTCGTCGGCAGATAATTCGAAGGGCACATTCGATCTGGGTTTGTTCTTCCTTCATTTGAATTAAAAGGCAGCGGACGGTGCGCTACATATACGAGCAGGTCATCTACTACACCAAATATGTTCATTTAGGCTACATGTTTTGCGTATTCCAAACTTTTTCAACCCTAACAATTTTTCTCTTGTACAGCTCCTTCCATTACCACATGAACTACTCATGGATGGCACACCATATATGATACCAATCTGTCTTTTATTTTGGTAACTGCTGCTTCATTTGTTATTTCTAATCGCTCGCAATCTCCAGCATTGCATATTGATATTTAGTATATATGGAACCCTTCTCATGAAAAGAATTTCTCGTTTCCTGGGCAGCAGAATTCTTTAACTTATAATTTACTATAAAGAAGCAGTCTTACCCTTTGCAGTAACGTAATCTCATGTTGCATTAGGAGCAGGCTTATCAACACGAATAATTAGTTATTTCACTAAGCGAAAGCACCATGCATGCTTTTGTCCACTAACCAGTAATGCGTTTCTATAATGGCATTATATTTTGAGCACCTTCGCGAATTTTCACGATATTGACCTATATTTACTGCAGTGAAAGTTACTAATATCAGTGGCTTACTATCTTACAAATCTACAGAACGGAGCCCAATATATTATACGTACACTCTAAAAAAACTCCGGGCGAGGTGGTTGATGGGAGTAGCTGAATAGACAGAAATACCTCCCAGACCTTAAAAATAATATAATAATTTCAATTTCAAAGAAAGTAGGTGCTGTCAGGTGTGATTATTACCGGAATATTTGTTTAATAAGTCTTGGTCGCAAAATACTAACACGAATTACTTACAGAAGGAGAATGGAAAAACTGGTAGCAGCTCTCGTCGGGGAATATCAGTTTGGATTCCGGAGAAATGTAAGAACACGCGAGACAGTACTGACCCTATGACTTATCTTAGCAGATGCGTTAAGGAAAGGCAAACCTACGTTTATAGCATTTGTAGACTTAGAGAAATCTTTTGACAGTGTTCACTGGAATACCCTCTTTGAAATTCTAAGGTAGCAGGGGTACCATACAGACAAGGGTACCATACAGGTAGCGAAATGCTTTTGACAATCTACAGAAATCGGATGGCAGTTATAAAGAGTTGATGGGAAGCAGTGGTTGAGAAGGGAGTGAGACAGACTTGTAGCCTATATTCCGTGTTATTCAGCAAGCAGAAAAAGAAAGAAAAGAACAACTTTGAGTAGGAATTATACTTCGCAGTGAAAAAATAAAAACGTTGAGGTTTGCCGATGACATTGTAATTTTGTCAGAGACGGCAAAGGATTTGGAAGAGCAGTTGAGCGGAATGGATAGTGTCTTGAAAGGAGAATATAAGGTGATTATCAACAAAAGAAAAAAAAGATAATGGAATGTAGTCGAATTAAATCAGGTAATGCCGAGGGAATTAGATTAGAATACGAAACACTTAAAGTAGCAGATGAAGTTCTTAATTTCGGCAGCAAAATAAATGACACAAGTTATGTAGGTTAACTGCCGCTTTAGCAACTGTAATAAAAGTTGCTGGAGACGGAAATTAACCTATCCAACTTGTCCATGTGCAGTTGCGGGAAAAAAGAAGCCAACATGTAAAATAACTGATGATGGCCGAAATAGAGAGGAAATAAAATGTAGACACACAATGGCAAGAAAAACGTTTCTGTTAACAGTGTATATCGATTTAAGTGTTTAGATGTCTCTTCTGAAAGTATTTGTATGTAGTGTAGTTATGAATGGAAGTGAAACATGGACGGTAAATATTTTAGACAAGAAGAGAATTGAAGGTTTTTAAATGTGATGCTACAGAAATATGCTTAAGATCAGGTGGGTAGTTCACATAACTAATGAGAAGGTATTGAATAGAACGGTGGAGAAAAGAAAAATTTTGGCACAACCTGACCAGAAGAAGGGACTGGTTGATAGGACACATCATAGGACATCAAGGGCTCACCAATTTAGTTTTGGAGGGAAGTTTGGAGGGTAAAAATCGTAGATGGAGACCAGAGATGATCACATAAGCAGATTCAGAGGGATGTAAGCTGCAGTGAAAAAGCTCACTCAGGATAGTGTAGCAAGGAGAGCTGCATCGAACCAGTCTTCGGACTGAAGACCACAACAACAATTACAATGAAAATAAAAAAGTTGCAGTCATACGCAGTCTTCAATGTGATTGTGAAACAGTGGGAAACACACAAAACAGAAAACCCAAGTGTCTGCCTTTGCTTTTCTACGGTTACACTATCTGAATATTGCTTGAAGTACGATGACACAATTCTGCCGTGACTGAAGACAACAAACATTTCTTATCACTCTGTTTGTCAGGTAATGTAACATCTGAGAAATCAGATACGGCCTAACTAAATGTCATAAACTGTCTTATCTGTGTTCAGTAAATAGAACTCAGTATCTCCACGTGGCTTTTTGCGTTGTTTTTGTAACGCTATCTTGGGTCACAATATTCTGTATCTCGTCTAGACATCCTTTAAACGACCAACGACGTTCATTACTAATCTTCGGAAACACGACTTTTCAAGCCGCTTGTTAGCATGAATTCCACGTATGGAAGATAGGGAACTTCAGATGCGCAATATGTCGACGTACACCAGCATATTTCTTTAATAAGCTGATTCCATTTGTAAATTATTTCTTTTCACAGCTTTCGTGGAACCATGTGAACTAAACGTACTAGGTCATGGAACGAGTCACTATACAACATTAAGACATTAAAAAAACTTTCCGAACAAAAGATTTATGACAGTATTGATAAATCACTAACGTTTCTCGGAGAATTGGTCTTAACTACCGCGAGAAACTCTCGTACAAAACAAAAGGTGTTTGTCGCAATAACCGAACAAGGTGGCGCAAAGGTTAGCTCACTGGACTCGCATTCGGGACTACGTTTCAAACCACCTTCAGCCATCCTGATTTAGGTTTCCCGTGATTTCCTTACATTGCTTCAAGCAAATGCCTGGATGGTTCCTTTGAAAGGGCACGATCAGTTTCCTTCCCCCGTCCATCCCTAATCCGAGATTGTGCTCCGCCTCTAATGACGTCGTTGTCGACGGGACGTTAAACACTAATCTCCTCCTCCTCCTCCTCCTCCTCTTTGTAACAATGACGTCTTTAAGTTAAGATTGGAAAATAACTCGTTTAACACTCAAATATTTTCAATTTTATTGTAAAATGGACTCTATTATGAACGCTACGCGCCTTTCCCTACAATGGTTAAGAAAGTGTAGATCAATTTTCTATCGAGTGTTCACTGACAATGCAACAGTTCCTTCTCGATGAGACCAGATTGTTAATTACAAGTGCCATCACAGAACACACGTACAGGGATAGCAGAATTACGATTATGAGACTTTCGAACAGCAATCTGCGCGAAGTTTTCAAACTGACACCAAAGATTGTTCTGACAATTCTTTTCTGAGCTAATAATCCACTTTGTGAACGGAATTTCAGCATATTAGGTAACAGTCTAAGTAAGTAATATCTCGAGATTCAGTGTCAGAGGGTTATTATACTGTAGGTAGCACTTGCATGCGATACTTCCAAATGATTACTGCTTCTTCAACCTTAGGAATCTAATATTTTGACATTACTGTTTGTTTGAATTGCCTGCGCTGAGAGAACTTAGTTTTTACCAGAGTTCTACAGCAGAGACCGTATGCAGTCTTGTTTGTTGCAGTTAATCATGTGTTATCTGTAGACCAGGAGGTCATTTTACCATCTTACGTTATTTGAGTAATAGATTAAGAAATCAAACGCTAAAACTAGTCGACGAATTTTACTGTTTGGGCAGCAAAATTACTCAAGCTGGCAACAACAAGAAGAGCACATCCGAGAAAGAAAAATGACTGTTATAGCTAAGCTGTTTCATGGATTGTTCCTGTTGTTCTGTTGTTAATGGTCCTTCCTTGTAATTTTCATAATTTGACATTTTGTCTTTAGATTTGACAGATTGACAGTTGAGGAAATTGAAAATAATGTCTTTCAGAAAATTATTAAGTGGTTCTCTGCAAACGGACTCTCACTAAATTTTGAGAAAACACAGTTTATACAACTCTGTTCAGAAAATGGCATAACACATAAATATAGACTATGAACAGAAGTCTGTTGCTAAGGTAGAATACTCAAAATTTCTGGGTGTGTGCATTGATGAGAAATTGAATTGAAAGAAACTCATCGATGATCTGCTGAAACGGTTAGGTTCAGCTACTTATGCTGTTGGTGTTATTGCAAATTTTGGTGATAAACATATCAGTAAATTAGCCTACTATGCCTGTTTTCATTCACTGCTTTCATATGGCATCATATTTTGCGGCAATTCATCATTAAGAGAGAAAGTATTCATTGCACAAAAGCGTGTAATCAGAATAATAGCTGGAGCGCACCCAAGATCACCTTGCAGAGATTTATTTAAGGAACTCGAGATATTCACAGTAGCTTCGCAATACATATATTCACTTGTGAAATTTGTCATTAATAACCCATCCCAATTCAAAAATAACAGTGAAGTGCATAGCTACAACACTAGAGGAAATAATGATATTCACTATTCTGGATTAACTCTCACTTTGGCACAGAGAGGGGTGAATTATGCTGCCACAAAAATCTTCGGTCATTTGCCAAGTAGTATTAAAGTCTGATAGATAGCCAACCAACATTCAAAAGCAAATTAAAAGAATTTCTGAATGACAACTCGTTCTACTCAATAGTTGAATTCTTAGATATGAAGTAGTAACTGTAAAACAAAAAAAAATTATTTTTATTTTGTGTAAAGAAAACTTACGTTAAAGTGACACGTTCCACATCATTACGAAATGTCGTATTCATAATCTGTGGAACAAGGATTAATTTATGTATGTATGTATCTGACAGTCATCCAGAGATGCTGTATCTTTACAGTTGTTATGGTGTATTGATGTCATCATTTCGGGCTGTATGTGCGATCATTGCAGTCGATGTGTCTGTGGGTAGTTATCTGTGTCCATCCGTCGTTTATGAATATGAAGTCAATAAAATTTTGTATGAAATGTTTAATTCGTTTGTTCAATTACAATGTCTTCAGGGCGTTGTATTTTGTGTATGTAGATTTCTATCCTTTCTAGTACGTTCATTGTTAAACCTATAGGTAACATGTAAAACTTTCATTGCATACTCCATTCGTTCTGCGTTGCGGTTATCATTCTTTAAGTGGTTGAAGAATGTAGATGGATTATTATCGCTAATTCTCGTGTGCTGTCCTTGTCGTATACTGAAGTTGTGCCCTGTCTGCAACTTAAAATTTATTCCAGTCCAGACATTTGATTTTATATGTGCTTAGGTTTCAGCATATTGGTAACTTTGTTTTTCGTGAGTGAAATCTATGCCGCCTATTGCTGTTGCTTCTATGTGTGATTTGGATACTTTTGTTCTTCATTAGCGCGTTTAATTTGTTTGATACGCGTGCTTGTGTGCTTTTGGATGGCATGAATTAGCATGTATAATATTTTCAGTTGTTGTGTACATTCTATGAATTTCGAATACGTGGATTATTGTTGTTAGTGATTATGAGGTCAAGGTTGGTTCAAATGGCTCTGAGCACTATGGGACTTAACATCTGAGGTCATCAGTCCTCTAGAACTTAGAACTACTTAAACCTAACTAACCTAAGGACATCACACACATCTATGCCCGAGGCAGGATTCGAACCTGCGACCGTAGCGGTCGCGCGGTTCCAAACTGTAGCGCCTAGAACCGCTCGGCCACCCTGGCCGGCTATGAGGTCCAGGAAATTAATTGATTTGTACGTTTCTGTTCCCAAGGTGAAATGCATTTTACGATGTAGTTTATATAGTGCTTGATGGAGATGTTAAACGTCAAGTTCATATTCAACTGTAAGAACAAACGTGTCATCCACGTATCTAAAATAATAGATCATTTACATATGTTAAGGAATTTGTGGGCGCAAAAAGTTTTTCTTCTAATGTATTCAAGAAAATATCTGCTAAGGTGCCGGCAACACTGCAACCCTTGGCTTTTTCGTCTACTTGACAGTATGTATGTTCGTCAAATTGGAAATAATTTTGCGTTGTACCTAAGATGAGTGGCCTATTTTTTTTCTTTTATGCGAGAGATTGAATTTTTTCTTTATTGTGAGAGATTATTCTGTATGTTTCTGTATTTGTATACAGACCGGCAGTATTATAGGATTTATTACAACACAAAATTTATTTAGAATTCAACGATTATACATACTCCCAGTTACACAGAATAGCATGGGTTGCAGTATTTCCGGCACCTTATCAGATGCTTCACTCAGGAAAAACAAAATTAACAATATTCACAAACCTATGCATATATAAAATCGAGTGTCTGGACTGCAATAAATTTTACATCGTGCAAACAGGACACAACTTCAGTAAATAATCCATCTACTTTCTTCAATCACTTAAAGAAAGATAACAACAACGCTGAATAAAAGGAGTCAGCAATGAAAATTTTACATATATTACCTAAAGGTTTAACAATGAACGTACCTGAAGGGGAAGAAATCTACATACATATAATACAACCCCCTGATGACATTTTAAATGAACAAACGAATTTAAAACATAAACATTTGCTATTAAATTTGATTGAATTCTTAACCAAAAATAACAGATAGACTCAAACAACTGCCCACAGTCACCTCGATTACAAACATCATACATACAGCCCAAAATGATAACATCAACACACAATAGCAACTGTAACCATTCAGCATGTTTGGCCAACAGTGACAACTGTCGATGTGTCAAATCTGACGGTAAAACGTAGATTATAAAGACTACAAGAAAGGACCACTAAAAACAGGAGCGAATCACAAATTAGCCTATAGCATAAGAGTCCTAAATCTGTACCACGTTGTAATACAATACAGAGTGACAGCGACCGCTGATGATGTATGGGTGCAAGTAGAAAATTTGTATATTCGAAAATATGATGAACCAAAACTATAATAAAACAAAAAAAAGTTATGTAACTTTCGCAGATGATCTAAAGATAGCAATCTAGCCGAAATAGATCCATCACAATAAATAAAGCATTAAACTACTAAAGCAGGAATTTGGTTTTTATTATATAATGTCTCTAAACAATATCTTCTACACTGTGGGTCCATTGGACAATAAATTATACAAATTCAATTTTCTGAAGGTATTTGTCTGGAATTTATAGAAGAGAAATGCGGAAGATAAACAGCGCAGACAAAAATAGAACAGAAGCATTTGAAATGTGTTGCAACAGAAAAACGCTGAAGATTAGATGGGTAGATCGCATAACTAATTACATTAGATTGGAGTTACTTTCATTTCAATTAATCCGTAGTGAGGAGGTCCTTCAGGATGTAGAACATGTCAGAAAGACAATAATACTGACAAATATTCACAACTAAAACAAGTAAGCTAATGTACCTTCCACAGATCCCAAGTGGAATGATTGTCATTTTTTAGTGAACACTAGATGAAAGAATCATTTTACAACACTCATTTATTAAGATCGCATTAATGCACTGAATTTAAAATTAAAAAACTGTTTTTTTTATTTATAAGGTAATAAACATATAATAGAACTTATTTACAATAAACACATTGCTGGCCTCAAATGGTGCAGAAGCTAGATTGTACTTTATACACACACACACACACACACACACACACACACACACACACACACACACACACAAAATCAGTTGGATCTACTGAGAAATTCATCAATGGAGTAGAAGGAGTTGGCCACCAATAAATTCTTTAGGCTTCTCTTAAACTGAATTTCATTGGTTGTTAAGATTTTTATGGCTGCTGTCAAGTTATTGAAAGTGTGTGTTCCTGAATAATGCAGACCTTTTTGTGTGGGAGTAAGTGACTTTAAATCCTTGTGAAGATTATTCTTATTTCTAGTATTGATTCCATAAACTAAGCTGTTAGTGTGAAAAAGTGATACGTTCTCCATGACAAATTTCATTAAGGAATAAATATATTGGGAAGCAGTAGTTAGTATCCCTAGTTCCCTAAACAGGCCGCTGCAGGGGGTGTTCTTGTGTTCACACCACATATAACTCTTATTGCATGTTTTTGTACCCGGAAAACTTTAGCTTAGCTTGATGAATTACCCCCAAAAATATTCCCATATGACATTATGGAGTGAAAGTAAGCATAGTAAGCCAACTTTTTCATTTTTATGTCCCCTATGCCTGACAGAATTCGCATTGCAAATAGAGATTTGTTTAGATGCTTCAGCAGTTCTGTGGTATGCTCCTCCCAGTTGAATTTATTATCCAGTTGTAATCCCAAGAATTTAACACTGTCCACTTCTTCTTAAAATTGTAGAGGGAGGTCAATGGTCGAGTACAGCAAGAAGGTTCAAATGGAGGTTGGTTGCAGCAGTTATACAGAGATAAGAGGCTTGCACATGACAGACTACCGCGGAGGGCTGCATCAAGGCAGTCGTTGGACTGAAGAGTGCAGCAACAACACCATATTTGCTAAATCATTTAGGTTATGTTCCACGTGTTCTACACTGATACTAGTCTTACGTACAAACATTATATTTAAGTGTTCTCCCTTGTTTGGTGGGAGATCATTGGTACACAATACTATCAACATAGGTGGACCTAGACTAGAACCCTGTTGTGTCCCACACTTTACAGAACTCCTTTCAGATTCAGATCTCTTCTGTTGCCACTGGAAGACAACCTCTTAAATCCTATATGAGAGACTCATAAAATATATACCAGAACTGTTAAATCAACAGTGACGTAGATAAAATTCATGGGCTGCATCTGAATAATCTACAACAGTCAAGAAGAGGTAGTTGCTGTCTCCATTTATTAATGCCCTGATTTCCATAAATTAAGAAAAAAATTTAAAAAAAGAGCGATACGTTAGCAGATCATAAAGAAAAGAAACGACAGCTGGGGAGTTACCTTTCTTGGACGGCTTCGAAGCTTCACTTACAATTTACGTACGTCAGCTGGACAGAAATCGATATAACATAGCACAGCTTTGTAGATCTCGATTGATTCGTATATCCTATGACAGAGATCGAAATTATGTTGCTTCGAAATCGATAGCGCGTAAAACTAATATCAATAAATACAAATGGTTCAAATGGCTCTGGGCACTATGGGACTTAACTTCTGAGGTCATCAGTCCGCTAGAACTTAGAACTACTTAAACGTAACTAACCTAAGGACATCACACACACCCATGCCCGAGGCAGGATTCGAACCTGATACCGTAGCGGTCGCGCAGTTCCAGACTGTAGCGCCTAGATCCGCTCGGCCACCCCGGCCGGCCAATAAATGCAAATGAAGGGAAAAAAGTTACCTTTCTATAGTATTTAACAGGTGACGTTCTGCCAGCATGGGAGAAAGAGTGAAAATGCCGTCTCCCTCGGCGTCGAGTTGGCATTTAATAGGATATTTAACGACTTGTGGTCCGTCGGCATGGCGAGGGGTGGCAGAACACGTGTGGCACGTAAGCGACTGGTTCTCTATAACAGGCAATACGTATCACAAACAGTACGAGCTGTGTCGATATTGCACTTGCAAAGGAGGAACATCGAGATGTACTTGACAAGGCGATTAGCGTATTTCAGCAGAAGCGTAGATAAAAATTCTGCAAGTCAAAAAACCAAGACCACTTAGGACATGAGATTGTTACACCTCAGCTGTTTCTAGGATATGAACAAATGTCACAGCATAATATTCTAACTCAAATTTCACAGCAAGTTTCGATTCATTCAGTTGCATTAAATGATTTCTACATCTAAATCTACATCTATACTCCGCGAGCCACCTTACGGTGTGTGGCGGAGGGTACTTATTGTACCACTATCTGATCCCCCCTTCCCTGTTCCATTCACGAATTGTGCGTGGGAAGAACGACTGCTTGTAAGTCTCCATATTTGCTCTAATTTCTCGGATCTTTTCGTTGTGATCATTACGCGAGATATATGTGGGCGGTAGTAATATGTTGCCCATCTCTTCCCGGAATGTGCTCTCTCGTAATTTCGATAATAAACCTCTCCGTATTGCGTAACGCCTTTCTTGAAGTGTCCGCCACTGGAGCTTGTTCAGCATCTCCGTAACGCTCTCGCGCTGACTAAATGTCCCCACGACGAATCGCGCTGCTTTTCGCTGGATCATGTCTATCTCTTCTATTAATCCAACCTGGTAAGGGTCCCATACTGATGAGCAATACTCAAGAATCGGACGAACAAGCGTTTTGTAAGCTACTTCTTTCGTCGATGAGTCACATTTTCTTAGAATTCTTCCTATGAATCTCAACCTGGCGCCTGCTTTTCCCACTATTTGTTTTATGTGATCATTCCACTTCAGATCGCTCCGGATAGTAACTCCTAAGTATTTTACGGTCGTTACCGCTTCCAATGATTTACCACCTATGGCATAATCGTACTGGAATGGATTTCTGCCCCTATGTATGCGCATTATATTACATTTATCTACGTTTAGGGAAAGCTGCCAGCTGTCGCACCATGCATTAATCCTCTGCAGGTCCTCCTGGAGTACGTACGAGTCTTCTGATGTTGCTACTTTCTTGTAGACAACCGTGTCATCTGCAAATAGCCTCACGGAGCTACCGATGTTGTCAACTAAGTCATTTATGTATATTGTAAACAATAGAGGTCCTATCACGTTTCCCTGCGGTACTCCCGAAATTACCTCTACATCTGCAGATTTTGAACCGTTAAGAATTACATGTTGTGTTCTTTCTTCTAGGAAATCCTGAATCCAATCACAAACCTGGTCCGATATTCCGTAAGCTCGTATTTTTTTCACTAAACGTAAGTGCGGAACCGTATCAAATGCCTTCCTGAAGTCCAGGAATACGGCATCAATCTGCTCGCCAGTGTCTACGGCACTGTGAATTTCTTGGGCAAATAGGGCGAGCTGAGTTTCACATGATCTCTGTTTGCGGAATCCATGTTGGTTATGATGAAGGAGATTTGTATTATCTAAGAACGTCATAATACGAGAACACAAAACATGTTCCATTATTCTACAACAGATTGACGTAAGCGAAATAGGCCTATAATTATTCGCATCTGATTTATGACCCTTCTTGAAAATGGGAACGACCTGCGCTTTCTTCCAGTCGCTAGGTACTTTACGTTCTTCCAGCGATCTACGATAAATTGCTGATGGAAAGGGGGCAAGTTCTTTAGCATAATCACTGTAGAATCTTAAGGGTATCTCGTCTGGTCCGGATGCTTTTCCGCTACTAAGTGATAGCAGTTGTTTTTCAATTCCGATATCGTTTATTTCAATATTTTCCATTTTGGCGTCCGTGCGACGGCTGAAGTCAGGGACCGTGTTACGATTTTCCGCAGTGAAACAGTTTCGGAACACTGAATTCAGTATTTCTGCCTTTCTTCGGTCGTCCTCTGTTTCGGTGCCATCGTGGTCAACGAGTGACTGAATAGGGGATTTAGATCCGCTTAACGATTTTACATATGACCAAAACTTTTTAGGGTTCTTGTTTAGATTGTTTGCCAATGTTTTATGTTCGAATTCGTTGAATGCTTCTCTCATTGCTCTCTTTACGCTCTTTTTCGCTTCGTTCAGCTTTTCCTTATCAGCTATGATTCGACTGCTCTTAAACCTATGATGAAGCTTTCTTTGTTTCCGTAGTACCTTTCGTACATGATTGTTATACCACGGTGGATCTTTCCCCTCGCTTTGGACCTTAGTCGGTACGAACTTATCTAAGGCGTACTGGACGATGTTTCTGAATTTTTTCCATTTTTGTTCCACATCCTCTTCCTCAGAAATGAACGTTTGATGGTGGTCACTCAGATATTCTGCGATTTGTGCCCTATCACTCTTGTTAAGCAAATATATTTTCCTTCCTTTCTTGGCATTTCTTATTACACTTGTAGTCATTGATGCAACCACTGACTTATGATCACTGATACCCTCTTCTACATTCACGGAGTCGAAAAGTTCCGGTCTATTTGTTGCTATGAGGTCTAAAACGTTAGCTTCACGAGTTGGTTCTCTAACTATCTGCTCGAAGTAATTCTCGGACAAGGCAGTCAGGATAATGTCACAAGAGTCTCTGTCCCTGGCTCCAGTTCTGATTGTGTGACTATCCCATTCTATACCTGGTAGATTGAAGTCTCCCCCTATTACAATAGTATGATCACGAAACTTCTTCACGACGTTCTGCAGGTTCTCTCTGAGGCGCTCAACTACTACGGTTGCTGATGCAGGTGGTCTATAGAAGCATCCGACTATCATATCTGACCCACCTTTGATACTTAACTTAACCCAGATTATTTCACATTCGCATTCGCTAATAACTTCACTGGATATTATTGAATTCTTTACTGCTATAAATACTCCTCCACCATTGGCGTTTATCCTATCCTTGCGGTATATATTCCATTCTGTGTCTAGGATTTCGTTACTGTTCACTTCCGGTTTTAACCAACTT
Source organism: Schistocerca americana (assembly GCF_021461395.2). NCBI lineage: Eukaryota > Metazoa > Arthropoda > Insecta > Orthoptera > Acrididae > Schistocerca > Schistocerca americana. The sequence goes on along the minus strand of NC_060119.1, from coordinate 659,882,952 downwards.
TCCGTTCCTAATACTATATGCGCACTATTTCCTTCAATAAGAGATACTAATTCAGGAACCTTGCCCTGGATACTCCTGCAGTTTACCAATATTACGTTAACTTTTCCTGTTTTTAGTCTCTGAGGACGGACGTTCTTTATCAACGATGATAATGTCCTCTCTGGTAAGCCGTCAGGTATTTTATCGTTTCGCCCAAGGGGGGGTCCCTCTAACCTAAAAAACCCCCGTGTGCACGCCACACGTACTCTGCTACCCTAGTAGCTGCTTCCGGTGTGTAGTGCACGCCTGACCTGTCCAGGGGGGCCCTACAGTTCTCCACCCAATAACGGAGGTCGATGAATTTACAACCATTATAGTCGCAGAGTCGTCTGAGCCTCTGGTTTAGACCCTCCACACGGCTCCAAACCAGAGGACCGCGATCGACTCTGGGCACTATGCTGCAGATATTAAGCTCAGCTTGCACTCCGCGTGCGATGCTGGTTGTCTTCACCAAATCAGCCAGCCGCCGGAAGGAACCAAGGATGGCCTCAGAACCCAAGCGGCAGGCGTCATTCGTTCCGACATGTGCTACTATCTGCAGCCGGTCACACCCAGTGCGTTCAATAGCTGCCGGAAGGGCCTCCTCCACATTACGGACGAGACCCCCCGGCAAGCACACCGAGTGCACACTGGCATTCTTCCCCGACCTACCCGCTATTTTCCTGAGGGGCTCCATAACCCGCCTAACGTTGGAGCTCCCTATAACTAATAGGCCCGCCCTCTGTGACTGTCGGGACCTTGCCGGAGAATCGGCCACTGGCCCAACAGGCGAGGCATCCTGTGGTGGCTCGGAAACGATGTCATCACCACTAGGCAGCACCCCGTACCTGTTGGAAAGGGGTAAGGCAGCTGCCACGCGGCCAGATCCCACCTTCGCCTTTCGGCCAGGCACGCGCGAGCCCACCACTGTCCGCCATTCACCCTGGAGTGATGGCTGACCGGTAAGATGCTCACTGCCGGAAGACGCAGCGACATCAGGGGTTCCATGTGATTCCAAGGCCACCGAAGTAGGCATAGGTCGCACCACAGTTGCCCCAACGCCACTACGAGCCGTCGCCTGCGCCTCGAGCTCGATGAGCCTAACAGACAAAGCCTCCACCTGCCCCCGAAGAGTGGCCAATTCTCCTTGCGTCCGCTCACAACAACCACAGTCCCTACACATGACTATGTTTACCCTACTCTATACGATGACAAATTCCCAAGATAATCTTCTGATGAGCTACTCTGATAATCAAGAAACACTCACTGAAATACGAGACGCGAAAACTACGCTAGGTTTTCCCAGAAAAACTATTTAAAAGCTAAGCGCAGCAAATAAGTACAAAAACGCTTTATACAAACAGTACTCGCTGCTGCTGGTGCTCTCGCTCTGGCTGTCACAAGACAACTGCTGATTCAAGTGACTAGTGGCTAACGGCCGCGAAACAAACAAAAGACGGTTTTAGGGCGCTTTCTGTTCTAAACGATCAAGAAAACACTAAGAAATCTAACACGAAAACTACGTAAAGTTTTATCAAGAACTGTTAGTTACTATGCAGAGCAGATAAACACAAATAGAATCCCTTCCTTAGTGGAAGGTCGTAAACAAAATGCAAAATAAACGCTTCATACAAACAGTACTCGCTGCTGCTGGAGCTCTCGCTCTGGCTGTCACAAGACAACTGCTGATTCAAGTGACTAGTGGCTAACGGCCGCGAAACAAACAAAAGACGGTTTTAGGGCGCTTTCTGTTCTAAACGATCAAGAAAACACTAAGAAATCTAACACGAAAACTACGTAAAGTTTTATCAAGAACTGTTAGTTACTATGCAGAGCAGATAAACACAAATAGAATCCCTTCCTTAGTGGAAGGTCGTAAACAAAATGCAAAATAAACGCTTTATACAAACAGTACTCGCTGCTGCTGGTGCTCTCGCTCTGGCTGTCACAAGACAACTTCTTTGATCATGTAGCCTCTCTCTCCGCTTCGGAAGTTACAATGTTGTAAACATGTGAATGCAGGGTGCTACACAATGGGAAACTTAATGAATATATCCAAACAAATGCTGGGGTGAGGTAGGGATGTATTCTGTCACCTGCCTTTGAAACTTCCCCTTTGAACAATTCTACAGGACTGTGCTTAACCTGACACACAATATATTTAGCGCAACGCAATCTGACTTTCAAAATTCCCTACTAAAGAATGGCCCTGACAAACATTAAACTATACCTTTCACAAATCACTTACCTCACAAAAATCTTCGCTGCTCAAGCTACTGCAGTACAGCGAGCGCCACTACTGCCAGCTAAATAGAAGATTCAAACTACTGAAGGCACTAACTACTGATAGGGATAGTTAGCAAATGAAAGATATTAATAGAGAGCAAACAATGTATTTACCTTAATATCATCACAAGTCATAATATATATATCAGTTCATGACAAATTAGAAACCTCCGCCATCTCTCTCCCCACATCCACCACTGCTGGCGGCTCACCTCCAACTGCGCAACGCTATGCGCTGTTCACAGCCAGCTGCCTAACACTACAATGGCGAGTATTACAACAATGCAAAGCAGACACAGACTGCCCACAGCACAGCCAGTGATTGTCATACAGAGGTGGCGTTACCAATAAGAAATCCTAAACAGCCTACTTACATAGAGAAAACATAAACAGCCTACTTACATAGAGAAAACATAAACAGCCTACTTACATAGCCCCCATGCTCCCCACAAAAATTTGTACAAATGGTGTTGGGCACTGGCCAATACAGATTTGACAAAAATTTTTCACAATTACAGTAACAAAGATATAAAATGCACACACTTATTAATATTATGTTGGTCAAAAGATCAAAATTTCTCACAGTCCATAAAGACAGTCCACATTGTTCATCACAGTAAAAATGCAGAGCTTTTCTCAAAGTCCAAGCAGTAAAAGAAAATGCACATAGAAGTAGTGGATTTCCATGCAGTCTTGAAGAAGTAGTGTTGACCTTCCAACGGAAAGACAGTGCTGACTCTCGACATGCAGACAGGTAATGGGCCACAACAGAGCAAACCCACAGCAGAGTCATTCGAAGTTTGGAAGAATATTGGTAGGTAGGTCATCACAGAGCAGACCCACTGGAGTCCTGGTAGAGATTACGGTATTGGTGGGCCACCAGAGGTGCAGACCCACTGCAGTCCTTGTAGAAATAATGGCGTTGGTAGGTCATCATAGATGCAGACCCACTGTAGTCCTTGTAGAGATAATGGTATTGGTGGGCCGCCAGAGGTGCAGACCCACTGGAGTCCTTGTAGAGACGGCCAGCAGCCATCCGTTGCGACTGTGCAGGTGCACAATCACCATCGAAGATTCTTGCGGAGAATATAGCAAGTCCATAAACCACCACTTGTCCACTCACAAAAAATTTGTTTGACATGTCCTTAGAACCAGCAATGCCGTTATCCAGTCCCTTGCTGAATTACCAACACACGTGCAAACACTATCAGTCCCTACTTCTCACATATTGTCCATATACTATGACCAACAGAAATGTGTGCAGTGAAATGGAACTTACAAGTTACTAATATCATGAACTGGTGACAATTACAATTTTATAACAGAAGAATACAATAACAAAGGTACAAAATACATCATTAAAGAACATAACAATATTGATAACAATTGTATTACAGGCTTTACAAAAGAATCGATATAACATATACATCAGTGTTCCAGGAATTATGACATTAGTAAATACATAAAAGATCAGAATAACTTTCGAAACATCAACTTCACACATGAGCATTAAACAGAACGGAATTAATGTCTAACATCTTTACAAAGTAAATAACATATTATTAATGCCAATTATATTCGAGGATAACAGTATTCCTCATCATAGTGAATGTAGCTTAATATTAAAAGAAGAAAAAATTCTATGAAACTACACAGAGACAGGAAGAAAACAAATACACAAGGGTACACACACACATAGTGGGATAACACCAATAGGAAAGGACAGGGTTCGTTTTCAGTGTAACATTTGGTACTGCAGTCCAACCCAAAACTTCATATATCTTTCCTCTTATTTCATCCTTTGTTTCCACCAAAAAAAATTCTAACTAAGCATGCTTTCTGTGTTTATATGTTCACACATTTCTTACCTCATTTTTATTTTCCATTATCTTACCTCATCATTTATTTCCAAGAAAATCCTACCTAAACCTGTTTTCTCAATGCATTTCTTCCAATTCATCGCAACTCATTCTCTTAGAGGCTACCCCCTCTTAAGCTAACTTAAATCTACTGAGCTCAGATGCTAAACTAAGGGACGAGGCAATGCAGCATCACATAACAAATCAACACCAACAGCAATGCAAAAAATGCAAATTGGCAAAGCTAGCAGCATAAATGAGCAAAAGTCAAATTCAATAACACTATGCCTGGCAAACAGCAGCAACTTATACCTAAACATGACATAGCGCAAGCAGAAAAAATATTACACTAAAATGGCCATGTCTAATACCTATGTCACATCTTAACATTAGAGTGATGCATCACAAAAACTTACGCTAGTAGATAAGTTACCAAATCGTAAAAAAATTATTTATGCAATTCCTGTGAAGGGAAATGTTTTTTTTTTGTGCTCCCTCATTTGTTTTGGATAGATCATAAAATTATTTACTGGATCTGTAGGCATAAAATATTTATATTAGTACATATATTAAATTTTATTTTAACCAATGCTGCAGTGCAGCTAGAAACTTGATATTAAACAAAATGTGTAAATAAATACATTAAGCAAGCCATATGGCATTTTTCTTAACTAGCAAGGCAATAGCTGTGAAATGTTTCTCATCGTTTCATTAGGCATTTCAGTAAATATCATAAATTACGAGCTCCACAGTATGCTTTCAACAAGGAGATGTCAGTAGCGCGGACAATGGCCTTTCCTTTCTTTTTTTTTTCTACCTGTGCCGCTGAAAAGGGCTCGCAATAATGGCTTTTTCTCCAGGCGTCTGACACAGCTGGGTGCCCGCGACGCATTACGTGCAGGTGGTCACTTTGGTTTCCAACATCCTGTTTCACAAGTCAAGAGTCCCTACCCACTATTCATTACTCCTTACCTTATTACACATATACGTATCCATCGACACTCGTCAATATTTCGTCATTATAAATATGAAGCATATTCAAATAACTCGTATAGCCTCAGCCTATTAATCATAAACATACCTCAGCAGCATAATACACATCGTCGTCGTAAAAATAACCTCATAACACTTCAGTCAAATCTTAAAATCGTCGTAACTTCCTCCAATAATTAAAAAAATTCTCTGCTCATGTCAAAAGTGTCATCTGCCTCAAACGTACTTTAAAAATCATAATCCCTTTACCAAATACATCATTCAAAGCTCTCATAGTATCACAATGGTTCCGAAAAAATATGAACAGTTTACAATGCACAGACAAAATACAGTTTCATAAGTGTAAAGTTACCCAACTGTGTATTGCGTAAACATCTGTCACTGATGTAATAAAAAAATGTTTATCTCTCAGTTAAATGATCAGATAGCTGTGTAATTTGTGTGTTAGAGAAATATGGTACTGATGTGTAAAGTTGTATAAGCAAATACCATATTAGCTAGGGTTCCTTGTGGTTGCCACACACATGGTACACAAAGTAGGCGTGTACCCCCCTGAGGATTTATGTAATTATACCCTCAGGTGTTACAGATTACAGCAATGAAATGAAATATATCACGGAAAACTTTCTTTGTAATTAAAAAATCTTTAAAAATAAATGTTTTAAGTACAAAATCTCTCAAATGCGTGTCCTGTAGCGCTAAATGTGCGTCTTGCTGTAAGATAATTCTGTGGAAGTGTCGTAATTATCGTCCTCCGAAAGCTAAGTTCTGCAGAAGTCAATGTACTTACCCCATCAGAAACGAAAGTGAAATGCTTTGTGTATAGATATCATAATTATTATGCACATTACTATGATCAAGAAAATACTATACTGTAAAGTATTGTTGTGCTAAGAAAAGGGCCTCACATTGTAGCTTACAACTAAAACATGTTTTGCTTTCCAGAAGAAATTCAGAAAAACTGTGCGGATATAAAACAGAAACACTGCAAAAGCAACATTGTAAATTGTCACTCATTAGTAGCGTCGTGATAAAATCGTGTAACTGTCACATAAACTAACACTGTGTCATCTGGTATCTCACAGAAAATACTTTAAATCCAGAATACATTTTCAGGTCAACCAAAATGTTGCCTTAAAATCTCATTAGCAGTACTGGTAAATGTTCTAAGTATGTGAGCCTTATAGTCGTTACGTAATCGTGCAACAAACAAGCAAGAATGTACAAATACAATACTGTGTCGTCTGTTCACTATAACAATGCATTCGTAATTTCTGTTTAAAATGTTCCCTAGGTTCTAGACTGGATATTGTACTTCAAACATTGTTGTATGTTAACAGTTTCTTAAGTCTGACAAAGCATTTAAGTAATGTGAAGCGAAAAGTTTTATGGCAAAGACAAAGTTAAAAGGCAGATTATCTGTCAATAAATGGTTTTACATGAGAAATGTGGTGTAAACCTTTACTCTTCCTAGTACGCAGAGTTTCAACTTCAACGCAATTATCATGTGGTATACGTCGGATTCTGTAAGGTCCATTGTAAACTAGAAAGAATTTGTGACTAAAGTGTTTCTTCTTATGTGACAATGAATGAGCTTTAATGAGAACTTTCTGACCAATATACAATTTCTTTGCATTTGCTTTACCGTGTAGTTTTCTCCTTTTGTATGCTGCAGATTTTATATTTTTAAGAGCCAAATCAATTATGTCTTTGTGTCGAAGTTTACGTGTATTCGGGAAAGGTACAAGCTCTCTGATTCTGTTCGGTGGTTCTTCATTCTTCAGTACAAGAGTAGGTGGTAAAGCAGTGGAGTCGTGAGGCATTTCATTCAGCACGTTTTGAAATAAGTGTAAATATCTGTCCCAATGCTGATGCTTTCTGTGACAATAAAGTCTGCAAAGCTTATTGATTTCTTTCATAATCCTTTCAGACGGGTTGCAATGTGGTGAGTACAATGAAATAAAAACAGGTTTGATTTTATGGTTGCGAAGCATGCGTGACCAAACAGCAGATCTGAATTGCGGTCCGTTATCTGAAATGACTTTACTAACGTGTCCAACTTCACGTAAGAAATTTTTAACAAAGGCGTTGGATACAGACCGTCCAGTGGCTTTACGTAACGGAGTGAAAGAAACAAATTTTGAAGTAAGTTCAACAGCGACTAGAACGTACGAAAATCCATTGGATGTTCTGACAAGCGGTCCCAAGAGATCAACAGCAGCAAATTCTTTTAATTTAGCAGGAATAATAGGAAACAACGGAGCACGTTGTGAGACAGTAGATGGCTTCGCCTTTTGACAAAGTTTACAAATAGACAAGACTCTTCGAATTCTTTTTTCCATATTGTTAAAATAACAAGTCGTTCGAAGAATATGATAACATTTTCGTGGGCCAAAATGTGCGTAGCTGAAATGAATGTACCAAATGAGCTTATTAACAAAATCGTCTGGAATGCAAAGTACCCATAGCTTGTCATCAACAGTGCAGCGTTTGAAGAGTATGTTGTTTCTAACCAGGTAATAATGCCGAATCTGTGTGTGTGTCTTTTCATGCCATTTGCTCTTGATGTCCTTCCAAATCGGATCTTTATCTTGTTCATGAGCAATGTCCTTTAAAGATGTGGTGATGAAGTTTTCAAAGGCGACTTTCTGAATGTAAAGAATACTGAAATTTTTCTGGAGGTTGCCTTCTGTGGTACTTTTCTCAAGCCCAGCCGGTGCGCGTGACAGTGCGTCCGCAACAATGTTCTCCTTGCCGGGAATGTAGACTATTGTGAAGCGGAATTCTTGCAGAAACAATGCCCAACGTTTTAACCTGTCATGATTTAATTTTGAAGACATAAGAAATTGTAATGCACGATGATCACTGTATACTTTTACGTGCTTACCAGAAAGAAAGAAACGGAATTTGTGAAATGCCCAAACGATAGCTAAAGCTTCTAATTCAGTAACGGAATAATTTTTTTCAGATTTTGTTAGCACTCGGCTAGCAAAAGCAATGGTTTTCTGAATGGTAGTGTCATTTTCTATGGCTTCTTGAAATAAATGGGCACCAAGACCGACTTTAGAAGAATCCGTGCTAAGGCAGAAATCTTGTGACAGATCTGGATGAGCTAAGATTGGCGCGTGAAGTAACGCTTCTTTCAAAGAATTGAATTCCAACTGTGCTTGTTCGTCCCAGTTCCAAATAGTATTTTTTCCAGTGAGAGAACAAAGTTTTGGTGTAGCTAGAATTTGCATATTCAGAAAACGACGGTAAAAATTTACGAGACCTAGAAAACTGCGGACTTGTCTTTTTGTGGATGGCACTGGAATGGCTCTGATTGCTTCTAACTTTTCAGGATCCGGCTGAATGCCTTCAGAAGAAATAATATGTCCCAAAAACCTCACCTTTGACCTACCGAATTCAGACTTTTCCAAGTTAACTGTAATTCCAGATTCTGCAAAAATATGTAACACGCTGTTGAGGATGCGATTGTGTTGTTCCCATGAGGCTTCTGCTATCAGAATATCGTCTACATATAAGGTGATGTGACGTTTTAAGAACTCAGGTAATATGGAATTTAGCCCGCGAATGAATGCTGCCGAAGAAATGTTCAAACCAAAGGGAAGTTTCCGAAACTGATAACAAACGCCGAAACAAAGGAAAGCTGTGTATTTTCTACATTCTGGATGAAGTTCGATCTGATAAAAGCTGGATCTGAGATCAATGGAAGACAACACTTTTACACCATTAAAATTTTGAAGAAGTTCTTCTAACGTTTGCGGCCTGTCTGTTTCAGGAATAATGATCGTATTGATTTGTCTCGAATCTAAGACAAGCCTGATCGATCCATTTTTCTTCTCAACAACATGTAATGGATTGTTGTATGAGCTTACTGCAGGCTCAATAATGCCCTCATTAAGCATAGATTGTATTTCTGTTCTAACACGGTCCCTATAATGCGCCGGAATTACGTATGGTCTAACACAAAATTTAGTATGCTCACGAACACGAAATTGGTATTGAAATCCCTTGATTGTTCCTGTTTTGTGAGTAAAAACTGTGGAATGTGCTTGTAAAATCTCAAAAAGGTCTTGCCTATCATTGTCATTACAATTCTCAATTGTTTGAATTTTATTCTGAATTAACTTATTAGTGTCAAATGCGCCGTCGATATCATCCCTGTCAGTACTTGCAGAGTGATTGTTAGTGTCTAGTTCCGTAGAAAAGTCCGAACTGTTGTCTAACAGAAGGTAAAGCCGATTAATTTCCTCGTCATGGTTTGAGAGCCAATCTTCAAATTTCAAAGCTATTGACTTACCTTCTTTCTCTAAACTTATTTCAGCATCGTGAAAGTTTAAGATTGCTTTGTATTCATTCAAAAAGTCTACTCCCAATATAATTTCCGTCGACAATAATGGAACAATGAGAAAGTTCATAGAGAAGCTGTGGCTTTGACAAAAGAATTCTAAATTGGTTTGTTGGCGTACATCTACACTTTTTCCAAAGATTGCACCTTGTAATTTAATCTTACGTAACGGAAGTGTGGGGCAATCGTTCGATTTGTTGCATTTGCTAAAGGCTGTTTCACTGATTACTGAAATGGGACTGCCAGAGTCAAGTACTGCCGTAAATTTTACGTCATTTACTGTAATGTGAATCACAGGATATGCAATGTTGTTATGTTTTACGTCGTGTTCTTGGAGTAAAATGTCCCTAATGTCTTCCATTTTTACGTAATTACTAGCTACGGCAGCTGCGTCGTTAGTTTCATACGTGCGTTTTGTGGCTGCCTGCGGTATGAGTCATTGCCTATTGTCTCTTTGTTGGCGCGCGTCGTTATTGGGATTTGGAGACCTAACTTCTACAAATTCACCGTGACGAGAGGGCCCTGCTCTGTTTGAATCCCGCCAGTTCTGATGCAATTCAGGTCTGTCGTTACGATCATATCGTCTGTCGTCATGTCGGTAGATTCCATAGTTTCTTTCTTGTCGGTCACATGGATGAGAATTTCTCCCTGAATCGTAACTGCGCGCTGGTCCGTTGCGTCTAAAGTTATTCTGTCTCCCTTGATAGTATTTATTTTGGTTCCCGTATTGTCTGTTTATCTTATTGTCTCTGTGATAGTCATTACCACGGAGAGGTGATCTTTCCCTGTAGTTATTACTACTCTGCCAACGGTTGTCATACGGGTGGTGTCTGTTTTGGTCACGATTTGTGTTGTGAGAATAGCCTTGTCGTGTAAAGTTATTACTTCTTTCATCGCGGAATTGCGACGGATGTGACCTGTAATTGCTGTGTTCCTGGTTTCGCGTTCCGCGATTGTCAGTGTCAATTTCTAATTCTTGTAAGAGTCCCTGAAATGCTTCAATGTCGTCTTTGCAACGTCCTGCCAAAATAATATGTCGTAAATGTTCAGGCAGTTTGATTAAGCAAATGCGGATGAGTTCTGAGGGGCTGTATGGGTTTGAAAGATACTGATTCTTATGCAACATGTCTTCAAAATATTTCATAAGACTGGAAAATTCAGATTGTTCGAAACATTTCATCATTATGATGCCATGTTTTACTCGGTCTTGTGTGGCTGGAGACCAATATGCTGAGAGGAAGGCATGGTAAAACTCTCCTTCACTGTGGCAATCGTGAATTACCGATCGCATTCTTACAGCTGGTTCATTCTCTAAGTAGCCACACATAAATTCTAATCTGTGTTCCAACGACCAGTTGGGAGGAAAACAATGAGAGAATTGATGGAGCCATGCTTGTGGATGAATGTCGTTGGCAGAATTCTTAAACGTTTTGAATTTACGTGTAGTAATGAACAGCTTATAGTCAAAATCATCATGTCGGCGAGTCGCATGTCGGTCATTGTTACGTCGCTTCGGCGGTTCCATCTCAAAATTCGGTGCACATTCCCAATTTCTTTCATTACTTCCGAAATGCCCTGTGTTATTATTTTGCAGCTTTTCCGTGTTTCTAAGTCCCTCTTCCCGTGTTGGAGCGCGAGTGTCCTCTGAAATACGTAATTCTTGTATTACCTGTGTTAGCTGATCTTGTACTTCCCGGATTTCTCTTTGGTGTTGCGTATCAATTTGATTCAGATTTTGTTTCAGTTTCCTAATTTGTTCGCTCTCTTCTGTGTTATTAAAGACTACCGGTTTTGTGTCATTCAGATTATCATCTACCTTCGTAGATAAATTATTTAGCTGATCCGAAAGTTCAACTACTTTCTCTGATAATGAACTAATTTCCTCCATGTGTCTTTCTACTGTGTCCTTTAAGTTTTCCTGAGTTTTTGCAAGTTGCGTAACCGAATCGGTAGATGCAACTGAGTCAATTTTAGCTTGCAAGGTCTCATGATTTTCATGAACAATAATTTGCAGTTCTTTTATGGCTGCTTCGTGATTCTGTAATGCATTTTCATGCCGCGAAAAAATAGGTTGAAAATGCTCACAAATTTGTGTTTTTACGTCGTTACAGACTTTTTGACATTTCGATTCGATTTTATGCAACTCAGTAGTTAAATCTTCACGTGTTTGTTCAAGTGTGGTGTCTAACTTTTGAAGATTTTGTTCCATTGTGTCTAACTGTTGCTGTGTTTGTCTCTGGTGTTGTTCCATTGTGTCTAACTTTTTAAGATTCTGCTGTGTTTGTCTCTGATTTTGTTCCATTGTGTGTAACTGTTGCTGTGTTTGTTTCTGATTTTGTTCAAGCGTTGTGTCTAACTTTTGTAGCCTTTGTCTCATTTGTTGCATTAACTGTAATAACAATGCACTGGTGTCTGAAACATGTTCCTCAGTGCTTTTCGGCAGTGAATTTGCACCGGCAACATTCACATTTTGACAAGCGGAAAACGTGTCTTGACTCATTTGAGAAAACGGTGAGGACGCAAAACCTGAATCTACAGTGTTTGCAAAATTGTGTCCTATCATTTCGGATTCCTGAGGCGAGCTGTTGCCGACCGATCGATCGATAATGCTTCCCTCTTCACTAATTGTTTCACTGTCCACGCCATTGTTTGCCGCCCGCTCCATTTCCCTATGCACAATTATCAAATTACTACTTTGAACATCAGTTAATTCATTACTCGGTGGCGCTAACACACTGCTTTCATTTTCACTGTCATTTCTCAGTTTACTTTGGAGCCTAGTATTACGTTTTTCACACGCCATTATTGTCACAGTATTTCACACGACAACACAGAAAGACACAATTTGAAGAGCAAAAATAAGAGAACACATTAACATAACACTGAAAATAATATCTAGTTAATTACAGCTGCGAAATACTTGGTGCAAATCTATATGCATGCCACAACTGTTTTACTGTACAACAATGAAAGGCTACAACTACAAAGGAGATTCTCTCTACAATTACGCGCTAGCAATAAACAAAAGCTACACTAAATACACAAACTACAAGAAAAATCAGAAGATTCCAGTGAGGTATCCTAGGCTAAGGGTCGACATATGAAACTTCCCCTTTGAACAATTCTACAGGACTGTGCTTAACCTGACACACAATATATTTAGCGCAACGCAATCTGACTTTCAAAATTCCCTACTAAAGAATGGCCCTGACAAACATTAAACTATACCTTTCACAAATCACTTACCTCACAAAAATCTTCGCTGCTCAAGCTACTGCAGTACAGCGAGCGCCACTACTGCCAGCTAAATAGAAGATTCAAACTACTGAAGGCACTAACTACTGATAGGGATAGTTAGCAAATGAAAGATATTAATAGAGAGCAAACAATGTATTTACCTTAATATCATCACAAGTCATAATATATATATCAGTTCATGACAAATTAGAAACCTCCGCCATCTCTCTCCCCACATCCACCACTGCTGGCGGCTCACCTCCAACTGCGCAACGCTACGCGCTGTTCACAGCCAGCTGCCTAACACTACAATGGCGAGTATTACAACAATGCAAAGCAGACACAGACTGCCCACAGCACAGCCAGTGATTGTCATACAGAGGTGGCGTTACCAATAAGAAATCCTAAACAGCCTACTTACATAGAGAAAACATAAACAGCCTACTTACATAGAGAAAACATAAACAGCCTACTTACACCTTGTTCTTGTTGGTACTGGACAGCGTAATGAAAAGAGTTGTTGATTGTAGGAGAAGAGGTATTCAGTGGGGAATGCAAGACAGGCTTGAAGATCTTGACTTGGCTGACGATATCTGTCTGCTCTCGCAAAGATTGCGTGAAATGGAAGAAAAGTTAGAAAGACTGAAAGAGGAAGTAGAAATTGCAGGACTTAAATGTTCAGAATACTAAGGAAATGAGAATGCGATCTGAAAACAAGCGAAGGTAACAGTGTATGGATTGGAATTGGATCAAGTAGACTCCTTTGTACATCTAGGGAGTACCATCTGTAAAGATGGAGGGGCCAAGGAGGATGTAAAGAGTGGGATACGGAAGGGAAATGGAGCCTTTGTACAACTGTACCTTGTCTGGCGTAATAAGAACATCTAGAGACGAACCAAACTGCGCTTGTTCAATAGCAACATAAAGTCAGTCCTCCCGTATAGTTGCGAAACATGGGAGGTAACAAACATAATTGTAAACTAGCTGCAAGTCTTCATAAACTGGTGTCTTCGGCAAATTATAAATTTGCAGTGGCAAGATGTTATGTCAAACATGGAGGTGGATTGGTAAGACAATACGCAAACAACAAGGAGCTGTTGAAAAGGCAGCACTGGATTGGAACCCACCAGGAACACGTAGACGTGGCCGCCTGAAAAAGACATGGAGAATAACGGTGGAAGAAGAAGCTCTGAAAGCTGGTGAAACATGGAGTGAAGTGAAATGTTTGGCTGCCAGCAGAACCAGATGGAAGGTTTTACTGCTGCCCTATGATCCAACAGGAACAAAAGGAAATAAGCCAAGTTAAGTCAAGTGAAACGGGAAATTTCATCCGGGATAGTCTGGAAGCAAAGAAATTTTTTTCGTTAATAAGGTTGAAAAGACACTGAAGACAGTTTTTTTTCTCGCACCATTTCACTGGTATGCTTCCTCGAACAATAACTTCCCCACATATCTACAAGTGTATTACTTCTGAGCCTCCTGGGCCGCCCACGTGTGTTAGGCTGCGTTCAAACTGGCAGAGCATGGTGGCACTGACAACGGTCGCCGGCCGACAAATCCTTCGTCACTTTTTGGCGACTTTGAGGAGGTTACGTTAGGCTAGCTTAGAGTCTATTCTGCGACTCAAGGATATTAGGACCTACACTGCACCACACAAAGGATCTCTTTCACGAAACCCCGTAACTGTTTGCCAATGTGGCTCAAACGTTGTCACAGCCTTCCTCTGTAATGGTGCAAAAGCGTGGCGCCCTGAGACGTAACCCTCGGCCTCCGCGACGCTTCAAACAGTATGGTATTCACACAGGCGGAAAAAAGGCCAGAGCTCAGAAGTTCATGTCACGCATATGGTGAGTTAATGGTGCCACATTGGCAGCAGATTTGATCACAATTGTGCCCGACGCCATCGTGGGCGTGTCACACGATGGGAAGTTCGTAACACCCCTCTTACACATGTTTCACCCCATTTTTTGCCGCTTACGCGTTGGAAGTCAGAGCCACGACGCCTAGCGCTGAAATCACGCGGTTTCTTCTGGGCGGCCGAAGAAAACATTTCAAACACACCGCCGATCAGAATCGCCACGAAAAGGCCTCAGGAGGTCGGCCAAAGAGCCTCAATGAAACCTCCCTTCCCCTTGAGGCGTTGATTCCCACACATTTCGCTGTCGAAAACGAAAGTTCGCAGTGCCATGTGCAACAGGATGACATTCTTGACAACCTATGACACACATTCTCCGTGCTTCAACAACTCTTCTCTAAGGATATCGTGGGTTGCAACTCCACTGAACGTGGTCACACGCCTTTGGAGCGCAGTACGACAGCGACTTTTGCTCTGGTGTTGTACAGGGTGGAACCACTAGGGAGTCTCCAGAACCATCCAAAGCAGCAGAGGGTACTTAGGCTTTTTCAGCCCTCCTGTTTCCCACCCTCCCATGGCGTGATCACTGAGGATTGTCACATTGGGACATGCGAGGAAAACCGGCGAACAGTACCTGTAAGACCCTCCCCCCCCCCCCCCCTGTCAACATCTTTGCTGCTACCACCCGCCTTTGTTGACCGCTTTAAGAATGTAAGTATATAAAGACAATCCTTGACGGAGTCCTAAGTGCCTACAGGCAGGATACACTGCTGCTCTAGCGCCTGCCAGGAGGCATGCCGGATATGAGGGCTGTCAAGAGGTTGTCGAATGATTTTAACGGTTCCTCGTTCCACCCTGTACACCAGAGCAAAAATTGCATTACGAGGGGGTGCGATCGTGGCCAATGGGGCTGCTGACCCACATTGTCCTTAGAGAACGGTTGAATCGTCCTAGCGGCGTCAGCAGTGTCAGAGGTTGTCAATAACATCGTCCTGTTGCTCATCTCATTTCGAAGTGTCGTTCTCGACCAAGAAATGTGTGCGAATCTACACCTCAAGGGAAGGCATGGTTTCATTGACGCCCTTTTTGGCGATTCTGAGCAGCGGTGTTTCTTAAATGTTTTCCCGGCCACCCGTAAGAAAGCCAGGTGATTTCAACGATGGGCATCGCAGTTCTCACCTCCATCGTGGAGGCGCACAAAGAACGGGTGGTGCCCAGTAAGACGGGGTTTGAGGAGCTTCCCATCGTGAGGCACGTCCTCAATAGCGTTAGGCAGAATTGTGGTGAAATTTGGTGCCAATGTGAGGTCATTAACCGAATATACATCTCACATGAGCCTATGAGACCCGGTCTTTTTTTGTATGTGGTAACACCTTGCTGTTTGAAGCGTTTCCGATCCCGTGGGGGACGTCGCAGGGCGTCACGCCTGTGCACTATTGCAGAGGATGGTTGCAGATATCTTTGAGCCAAGTTTCAAACTTCTACGTTGCAATGGGAGAGAATTGCGTCGTTTCGCAAAAGTAATCCTTCAATTGTGTTACGCATTGTACAGGCTGTGGCAAAAAGAATCATCCGAGTTTTTAATAAAGACATAACTATTATGTTATTCAGATATGTGCGTGAACAACATAGTGTTGGAAAGAGCAAGCTCTCCAGTTTTACATGGTTCCCGCTAGGTAGCAGCAGTGTGCCCCCACAACATTTCTAGTAAAAATGGTGTCGGGACAACAGAAAGCGTTTTGTGTTCTACGTTTTGCGCAGTGCGTGTCAGTAACAACCGTTTAGCATGACTTTCATACTAGGCATGGTGTGGATTCTCCTACAGCATAATGCATTAGAGGATGGCTTGAAGCCAACCGCTGTGACCGAGCGGTTCTATTCGCTTCAGTGCGGAACCGCGCTGCTGCTACAGTCGCAGGTTCGAATTTTGCCTCGGGCATGGGTGTGTGTGATGTCCTTAGGTTAATTAGGTTTAAGTAGTTCTAAGTCTAGGGGACTGATGACCTCAGATGTTAAGTCCCATAGTGCTCAGGGCCATTTGAACCTTTTTTTTGTTGATGGCATGAACAATTCCGAGAAACATGTTATGTGTGTAAAGGCAAATCGCCTGGCCGTCGCCGAGTGTCCGAACAGACGTCGAACACATCCGCCATAGTTTCTTTCACGTGGAGTTCGCATAAATCCGTTCGCCGTGCAGTTCGACAGCTCAACATGCCCTCGACGCTCCTCCGGCCAGTGTTGCGTCGACGTTTACACATAAACCATACAAAATTCAGCGACTATAAGCTTTTTGTGAAGGTGACAAACACCAACGTGTGTTGTTGTTGTTGTTGTTGTTGTTGTGGTCTTCAGTCCTGAGACTGGTTTGATGCAGCTCTCCATGCTACTCTATCCTGTGCAAGCTTCTTCATCTCCCAGTACCTACTGCAACCTACATCCTTCTGAATCTGCTTAGTGTATTCATCTCTTGGTCTCCCTGTACGATTTTTACCCTCCACGCTGCCCTCCAATACTAAATTGGTGATCCCTTGATGCCTCAGAACATGTCCTACCAACCGATCCCTTCTTCTGGTCAAGTTGTGCCACAAACTTCTCTTCTCCCCAATCCTATTCAATACTTCCTCATTAGTTATGTGATCTACCAATCTAATCTTCAGCATTCTTCTGTAGCACCACATTTCAAAAGCTTCTATTCTCTTCTTGTCCAAACTATTTATCGTCCATGTTTCACTTCCATACATGGCTACACTCCATACGAATACTTTCAGAAATGACTTCCTGACACTTAAATCAATACTGGATGTTAACAAGTTTCTCTTCTTCAGAAACGCTTTCCTTGCCATTGCCAGCCTACATTTTATATCCTCTCTACTTCGACCATCATCAGTTATTTTGCTCCCCAAATAGCAAAACTCCTTTACTACTTTAAGTGCCTTATTTCCTAATCTAATTCCCTCAGCATCACCCGACTTCATTAGACTACATTCCATTATCCTTGTTTTGCTTTTGTTGATTTTCATCTTATATCCTCCTTTCAAGACACTGTCCATTCCATTCAACTGCTCTTTCAAGTCCTTTGCTGCCTCTGGCAGAATTACAATGTCATCGGCGAACCTCAAAGTTTTTATTTCTTCTCCATGAATTTTAATACCTACCCCGAATTTTTCTTTTGTTTCCTTTACTGCTTGCTCAATATACAGATTGAGCAACATCGGGGAGAGGCTACAACCCTGTCTTACTCCCTTCCCAACCACTGCTTCCCTTTCATGTCCCTCGACTCTTATAACTGCCATCTGGTTTCTGTACAAATTGTAAATAGCCTTTCGCTCCCTGTATTTTACCCCTGCCACCTTTAGAATTGGAAAGAGAGTATTCCAGTCAACATTGTCAAAAGCTTTCTCTAAGTCTACAAATGCTAGAAACGTAGGTTTGCCTTTCCTTAATCTTTCTTCTAAGATAAGTCGTAAGATCAGTATAGCCTCACGTGTTCCAGTGTTTCTACGGAATCCAAACTGATCTTCCCCGGGGTTGGCTTCTACTAGTTTTTCCATTCGTCTGTAAAGAATTCGTGTTAGTATTTTGCAGCTGTGACTTATTAAGCTGATAGTTCGGTAATTTTCACATCTGTCAACACCTGCTTTCTTTGGGATTGGAATTATTATATTCTTCTTGAAGTCTGAGGGTATTTCGCCTGTTTCATACATCTTGCTCACCAGATGGTAGGGTTTTGTCAGGACTGGCTCTCCCACGGCCGTCAGTAGTTCCAATGGAATATTGTCTACTCCGGGGGCCTTGTTTCGACTCAGGTCTTTCAGTGCTCTGTCAAACTCTTCACGCAGTATCGTATCTCCCATTTCATCTTCATCTACATCCTCTTCCATTTCCATAATATTGTCCTCAAGTACATCGCCCTTGTATAGACCCTCTATATACTCCTTCCACCTTTCTGCTTTCCCTTCATTGCTTAGAACTGGGTTTCCACCTGAGCTCTTGATATTCATACAAGTCGTTCTCTTATCTCCAAAGGTCTCTTTAATTTTCCTGTAGGCGGTATCTATCTTACCCCTAGTGAGATAGGCCTCTACATCCTTACATTTGTCCACTAGCCATCCCTGCTTAGCCATTTTGCACTTCCTGTCGATCTCATTTTTGAGACATTTGTATTCCTTTTTGCCTGTTTCACTTACTGCATTTTTATATTTTCTCCTTTCATCAATTAAATTCAATATTTCTTCTGTTACCCAAGGATTTCTACTAGCCCTACTTGACCCTCTGCTGCCTTCACTACTTCATCCCTCAGAGCTACCCATTCTTCTTCTACTGTATTTCTTTCCCCCATTCCTGTCAATTGTTCCCTTATGCTCTCCCTGAAACTCTGTACAACCTCTGGTTTAGTCAGTTTATCCAGGTCCCATCTCCTTAAATTCCCACCTTTTTGCAGTTTCTTCAGTTTTAATCTACAGGTCATAACCAATAGATTGTGGTCAGAGTCCACATCTGCCCCTGGAAATGTCTTACAATTTAAAACCTGGTTCCTAAATCTCTGTCTTACCATTATATAATCTATCTGATACCTTTTAGTATCTCCAGGGTTCTTCCATGTATACAACCTTCTTTCATGATTCTTAAACCAATTCTACCAGGCGGCTTCCTCTTTCATTTCTGTCCCCCAATCCATATTCACCTACTACACTCCTGGAAATGGAAAAAAGAACACATTGACACCGGTGTGTCAGACCCACCATACTTGCTCCGGACACTGCGAGAGGGCTGTACAAGCAATGATCACACGCACGGCACAGCGGACACACCAGGACCCGCGGTGTTGGCCGTCGAATGGCGCTAGCTGCGCAGCATTTGTGCACCGCCGCCGTCAGTGTCAGCCAGTTTGCCGTGGCACGCCAAGACCGTAGGATCCTACGCAGTGCCGTAGGGGACCGCACCGCCACTTCCCAGCAAATTAGGGACACTGTTGCTCCTGGGGTATCGGCGAGGACCATTCGCAACCGTCTCCATGAAGCTGGGCTACGGTCCCGCACACCGTTAGGCCGTCTTCCGCTCACGCCCCAACATCGTGCAGCCCGCCTCCAGTGGTGTCGCGACAGGCGTGAATGGAGGGACGAATGGAGACGTGTCGTCTTCAGCGATGAGAGTCGCTTCTGCCTTGGTGCCAATGATGGTCGTATGCGTGTTTGGCGCCGTGCAGGTGAGCGACACAATCAGGACTGCATACGACCGAGGCACACAGGGCCAACACCCGGCATCATGGTGTGGGGAGCGATCTCCTACACTGGCCGTACACCACTGGTGATCGTCGAGGGGACACTGAATAGTGCACGGTACATCCAAACCGTCGTTGAACCCATCGTTCTACCATTCCTAGACCGGCAAGGGAACTTGCTGTTCCAACAGGACAATGCACGTCCGCATGTATCCCGTGCCACCCAACGTGTTCTAGAAGGTGTAAGTCAACTATCCTGGCCAGCAAGATCTCCGGATCTGTCCCCCATTGAGCATGTTTGGGACTGGATGAAGCGTCGTCTCACGCGGTCTGCACGTCCAGCACGAACGCTGGTCCAACTGAGGCGCCAGGTGGAAATGGCATGGCAAGCCGTTCCACAGGACTACATCCAGCATCTCTACGATCGTCTCCATGGGAGAATAGCAGCCTGCATTGCTGCGAAAGGTGGATATACACTGTACTAGTGCCGACATTGTGCATGCTCTGTTGCCTGTGTCTATGTGCCTGTGGTTCTGTCAGTGTGATCATGTGATGTATCTGACCCCAGGAATGTGTCAATAAAGTTTCCCCTTCCTGGGACAATGAATTCACGGTGTTCTTATTTCAATTTCCAGGAGTGTATGTTTCCTTCTCTCCCTTTTCCTACACTCTAATTCCAGTCACCCATGACTATTAAATTTTTGTCTCCCTTCACAATCTGAATAATTTCTTTTATTTCATCATACATTTCTTCAATTTCTTCGTCATCTGCAGTGCTAGTTGGCATATAAACTTGTACTACTGTAGTAGGTGTGGGCTTCGTATCTATCTTGGCCACAATAATGCGTTCACTATGCTGTTTGTAGTAGCTTACCCGCATTCCTATTTTCCTATTCGTTATTAAACCTACTCCTGCATTACCCCTATTTGATTTTGTGTTTATAACACTGTAGTCACCTGACCAGAAGTCTTGTTCCTCCTGCCACCGAACTTCACTAATTCCCACTATATCTAACTTTAACCTATCCATTTCCCTTTTTAAATTTTCTAACCTACCTGCCCGAATAAGGGATCTGACATTCCACGCTCCGATCCGTAGAACGCCAGTTTTCTTTCTCCTGATAACGACATCCTCTTGAGTAGTCCCCGCCCGGAGATCCGAATGGGGGACTATTTTACCTCCGGAATATTTTACCCAAGAGGACGCCATCATCATGTAATCATACAGTAAAGCTGCATGCCCTCGGGAAAAATTACGGCTGTGGTTTCCCCTTGCTTTCAGCCGTTCGCAGTACCAGCACAGCAAGGCCGTTTTGGTTATTGTTACAAGGCCAGATCAGTCAATCATCCAGACTGTTGTCCTTGCAACTACTGAAAAGGCTGCTGCCCCTCTTCAGGAACCACACGTTTGTCTGGCCTCTCAACAGATACCCCTCCGTTGTGGTTGCACCTACGGTACGGCTATCTGTATCGCTGAGGCACGCAAGCCTCCCCACCAACGGCAAGGTCCATGGTTCATGGGGGGGTGTAGAGTTCTGTAATTTCGTTCTTGGCAAGATGGAGGATGACAGTTTTCTTCCACGCTTAGTGTTTAGTGACGCAATGCGGTTGTATCGTACCCCATAGTTTCGGGGTTTCGCGTTCTTCTGAACTTCGCATGCTTTTTCCGTTGCCTCTGCAACAGCTTTCAGACCTGATTTGTGTACCATGCGGGATCAGTTCCATCTCTTACCAATTTATGAGGTATGAATCTCTCAATTGCTGTTGCTACTATATCTTTGAGTTGAGCCACATCTCGTCTACATTTGCATAGTCAGTTCGGAAGGAATGGAGATTATCTGTTAGGAAGGCTTCTAGTGACACTTTATCCGCTTTTTTAAATAAAATTATTTTGCGTTTGTTTTTGGTGGATTTGGAAGAAACGGTATTGAGCCTAGCTACAACGACCCTGTGATCATTAATCCCTGTATCAGTCATGATGCTCTCTATTAGCTCTGGATTGTTTGTGGCTAAGAGGTCAAGTGTGTTTTCGCAACCATTTACAATTCGCATGGGTTCGTGGACTAACTGCTCGAATAATTTTCGGAGAAAGCATTTAGGACAATCTCGGAAGATGTTTTCTGCCTATCACCGGTTTTGAACAAGTACTTTTGCCAACATATCGAGGGAAGGTTGAAGTCCCCACCAACTACTGTATAACCGTATGAGTGGGGTATTTATTTGTTACGAAACTCAAATTTTCTCTGAACTGTTCAGCATCTATATCATCGGAGTCTGGGGGTCGCTAGAAGGAGCCAATTATTAACTTAGCTCGGCTGTTAAGTATAACCTCCACCCACACCAATTCGCACGGAGTATCTACTTCGACTTCACTACAAGATAAACCACTACTGACAGACACAAACACTCCACCACCAATTCTGTCTAATCTATCTTTCCTGAACACCGTCTGAGACTTCGTAAAAATTTCTGCAGAACTTATTTCAGGCATTAGCCAGCTTTCTGTACCTATAACGATTTCAGCTTCTGTGCTTTCTATTAGCGCTTGTAGCTCAGGGGCTTTCCCAGTACAACTACAACAATTTACAACTACAATTCCGACTGTTCCTTGATCCAAGCACGTCCTGTATTTGTCATGCGCCCTTTGAGATTGCAGCCCACCCCGTACTTTCCCGAGGCCTTCTAACCTAAAAAACCGCCCAGTCCACGCCACACAGCCTCCGCTACCCGTGTAGCCACCAGCTGAGTGTAGTGAACTCCTGACCTATTCAGCGGAACCCGAAACCCCACCACCCTATGGCGCAAGTCAAGGAATCTGCAGACAACACGGTCGCAAAACCGTCTGAGCCTCTGATTCAGATCCTCCACCCGGCTCTGCAGCAAAGGTCCGCAGTCGGTTCTGTCAACGATGCTACAGATGGTGAGCTCTGCCTTCATCTCGTAAGCAAGACCGGCAGCCTTCACCAAATCAGATAGCCGCTGGAATCCAGAGAGAATTTCCTCAGATCCAAAGCGACACACGTCATTAGTGCCGACATGTGCCACCACCTGCAGCTGGCTGCACCCTGTGCTCTTCATGGCATCCGGAAGGACACTTTCCACATCAGGAATGACTCCACCCGGAATGCACACGGAGTGCACACTGGATTTCTTCCCGTCCTTAGCCGCCATATCACTAAGGGGCCCCATTACGCGCCTAACATTGGAGCTCCCAACTACCAATAAGCCCACCCTCTGCGATTGCCAGGACCTTGAAGGCTGAGAATCATCCTCTGAATCAGGGCAGGCAGCTGCATCTGGCTCAGCCAGAGACAGTGCCTGAAACCTGTTTGTCAGACGCACCGGGGAGGCTTTCTGATCAGCCTCCGGGGACGTCTTTCGCTGCCTGCCACGCCTTGGAACGACCTCCCAATCAACCACAGGCGAGGGCTCAGCCCCACTGCGGGCAGCAACCGGGGCAACTACAGCGGCAGACCGATCTGGGGACAGACGGGACGAGGTTGACATCCCCGTGATACCCAAGTCCGGCTCCCCACAGTGGTGCCCATTGGCAACAGCCTCAAGCTGCGCGACCGAAGTCAGCGCCGCTTGCAGATGTGAGAGAAGGGATGCCAACTCAGCCCTCATCCGAACACAGCAATCACAGTCCCTGTTCATTCTAATCGATGTTGAACAACAGTTACTGAAAGACGGGTCCTTGCCTAGATAACTCAACGGAAACACGCAAAGAATGTATGAACTAACCAGTACAAATGCCTAACGACTGCGCTACAATCTGCCTGAATTTACGATTACAGTAACTAAAACTCGAAATTACACCTCCTATACGAAACTCACACGGAATTTGAGTAAGAATCTACGAAGTAAACACTAAAGCGCGATGCTACAACCCTCAAATACTATAATACGCCCGAAATTTATGAATTAAACAACGCAAGTACCCAAAAACACGCAAAGAAATTAAGAGTTAAACTATGTAACAAATAAGTAAGCTAGGGGTATACGACTTGCTGCTGCAGCTGCTTATCCAACGGCGGCAGGCAATGTTAACAAATTTCTCTTCTGCATATCTCGATATGCTTGACAACTTTATTTTCCTACAGTTGGAGATTGATTCGAACAACTTCATTTATCAACAGAATGGGGCACCGCCACCTTGGTATCTGGAAGGGCGGGAATTTTTAAATCAATGGGTTACTGAACGATGGATCGGTCGCACTGGACCAAATGATTTAGCCTTACATTACTGGCCTCCAAGGTCACTGGACCTGACTGTAAGTGATTATTTCTTGTGGGGTTTTATAAAAGACTCTGTTTATGTGTCTGCGTTACCAGAACAATGAATGAACTGAGACATCGCATAACAGCAGTTCTGGAAGCTGTAACTCAAGACGTGCTCGCTGGGGTGTGTGAACAATTCGAAAACCGCATTGATATATGCCGTGAATCTTAAGGGGGGCATATCGAAAACCTTTGAAAAAGTATGAAAAAGAAGACTTTTTGAATTCCCCGTTCATCAAAAAAAAAAAAAAAAAAAAAAAAAAATTCATTGTATATGCTTATTAGTTTCAGAAATATAGACGTGCAAATCGGATGATTCTTTTTGATACACCCTGTATATTAACCTCTTTGGGCGTGATGCTTGAAGATGAGTGATGTATTCAGGCTTTTGCTATCAAAAAGATCCCAAAGACCTGTGAATAAGATACAGACGTGTCGAATAGAACCTGGCGATTACTGTACACTCTTCCCTCAGTTACTGAAATAAACAGACAAATTTTACGAATATAGGAGATGAAGAGAGTAAGATTGTATAAGGTCTCTGAAACTTGCCGGCTGGAGTGGCCGAGCGGTTAAAGGCGCTACAGTCTGGAACCGCACGACCGCTACGGTCGCAGGTTCGCATCCTGCCTCGGGCATGGATGTGTGTTATGTCCTTAGGTTAGTTAGGTTTAAGTAGTTCTAAGTTCTAGGGGTCTTATGACCACAGCAGTTGAGTCCCATAGTGCTCAGAGCCATTTGAGCCATTTCTCTGAAACTTATTGAGTCAAACTGAAAAAGCACAACCGATTATGTCAAGATAGGGAACCAGCGGTCAGAAATGCATTTTTTTGTGTTATGGGCATACAGATTGTACGTCTCATAACAACATTGTATCCCATAGTGATTGTTCAAAGCGACGATCTCCAGTCTTAATGCATGTTCTGCTACGGCGCATGCAGTTCTGCCGGCCACTCGCAAAGGTTCCGGGTATCTGCTGTTCACTGGAACAGGCGGTGGGTGATGAACAGGGTATAGCCCTGACCACAAGACAGAAGTACTGTACTGAGCGTGACTCGCAGCAAGTGTGTCATCTGGCGACCGCATTCATCGCACTAGAGCATTAACCTGCGCCGCACCCACACCACTATACCTGGCGTCAATTGTCCATTGCATCAGACAGCTTGTGATGTGTCCATGGTGAGGTGTGTTACTGTGTGCAGCGCATGACGCGTTGTCAAAGATGGAATGTTACTCGTCACGGGAGTTGGCAGACATGCATTTAATGTACTGTGTGGCAGGATGTAGTGCCCGTAAAACAGCACGAATGTATAAAGAATGCTTTCCCAGTTCATTCTAATTGGAAGAAGTTATTCTCCGTGGATACCACCTTACGAGAGACGGGGTCGTTCATGCCACACAGAGGCGGCTAAGGTTCCCGCCAAAGATATGTTCGAACATCAGACTTTGAGGAGATGGAATTGGAGCGTATGGCCGAATCCCAGGCGTAAGCACCTCTCAACTTTCTCGTAAAACGCACACTTCGAAGTATGAAGTGTGAAGAGTACTGGTGCAACAGGTATTACACTCCTGTCATAAAGATCTCGTGCAAGCACTGGGACCAAGTGATTTTGGCCCCGCGTTCACTTCTTGAGTGTCCACTGCAGTGCTGTAGCGCCGAACTTCGTACAGTCTGTATTGTACACGAATGAGGCCTCATTCACTCGTGATGGTGTTTTCAACAGCCGCAACAGCCATGTCTGGAGTGAGGACAACCCTCTCGCCACCCACATCGGTGGCCACCAGCAACGGTTCTCCGTCAACATATGGGCGGGCATTGTCTACTGCTTTCCCATTTGACTACACCACGTTGCCTTTTGTTCTTGCGACATGTGCTGCCACAGTTCTTGGAGACTATACCCCTAGTTGTCCGCGAAAGCATGTGGTTTCAGCACGACAATGCACCCGCCCATTACGATATAGTGTCCGCAAGCACCTGAACAGCACGTTTCCTCATCGTTGGATTGGAAAGGGAAATCCTGTACCATGGCCAGCGCGATCGCCAGACCTCACACCTCTGGGTTTTTTCATCTGGGGATACGCCAAGACGTTGGTGCATGAAACACTCATAGAAATGGATGAAGACCTGTTTGTTAGGGTCCAAGCTGTTGCTACGCATTGTTACGTGGTGTACGTTGTGTATGTCCACAACACAATATATGTGCATTTCCCTATGTCAATATAATCGACTGTGGACCCACTATCACCTGTTTCAATTTGATCCAGAAGGTTTGAGATACCATCGAATTGATTCGTGGAGACATTGAAAATCAAGATTACAAACACTCTGCATAACTTCAAATAAATTCAGAAAAACATAGGTCAATTAACTTTCAGTGACAGTCATTCAGCATATATATGAAAGAAAAATATAAATTTTAGAGTAAGATACTCCGATCACCTAAAGTGCTGAAAAGTATGAACACGTACACCACCTTCGCACACTACTTCATAAAATAAAATTACCCTTTTATTTGCATAAAAATGCCAAAAAGCAGTTATAGCCTCGTAATGCCCACGTACCACAATCGATAAAAGGTCCACGGCAGTAACTTCATGCAAAACATACGCCACCCTTCTCCCTTAAAAAAATTATTTTTTTGGGATTATAAATTAGGCCTAAAATTTACAATAAAGCTTTTGTCTAGATGTGATTACTACTAACGTTGCGATTTCAGTCCATGGACTGTTAGCTGTATCTAGCTTATTGTACTTTTAACCCACAGGATGCCAAAGTCTCCTTCTTTCTTGGACTAAACTTACCATTTTCTTTCAGTTCATATTTGATTAGAGAACTTCGGCCGATATGACCGAATAAATGCAAACTGTTATGAATTTCGCCGATTGTCGTCCGAAGTCAGTATGTTCCAATGACGAGACTGGCTGCATTGAGAACGCGGACGTATTGGTGTACTGGTGTGGAAACATCGGCCGCCTTTCACCGACGTCGGCTGTTGGCGAATCCATCGATGTCAGAGCCACTGTGACATTAGTGTTAGAACACCGCTTCCGGGATTCGGAGAAGTGCTCCGGCTCCGGTACGAATGCACTCGCCTGATTAACAACGAGGGCCAGTGTGGATGTAGTTATTACGCGATTTCCCACGTGGAAACAGATGAATACCGGACTGGTAACCAAGTCCTGCCCCATTACACGACTCGCAGACAGTCCGAAAACGTTCTCATACTTTCACATGTGACAACAGTAGACGCCGATGGGGTGCACTAAGTCCGTCCAGGGGTGGGTGTGGGGGTGGGGGGGAAGTTTGGCACGGGAAGGGTATCCGCCCATCCTCTACCACTATCGTTGCCAAATCCAGAATAACACACCGACCCCGTGTAGACACGAGTTAAGGCCAGGAAAAAGAAGGAGGAAGATGTATTTATATTATTGTTACGTTTGTCGTCGTATTTATAGGCTTGTATTTAATGACGGATTAAAGCTTCTATACATCAGATTCTATCCCTTATGCGCCATTGCCATGTATAGAATGTAATTAATCGGCGTCTCCTTCTGGGAAAGAGGTAGACAAATGAAGGAAGACGCAGATGAATTTATCTGTTATCTACGTGGTCTCAGGTTGAAGTTACATAGTCACCTCATTTACATGGTGCTCCCATATCCGGATTTCGTAAAGCGATTTCCAATCACCCTTCTGGGTGCTCCTGTTCAAAAATGTTGTTCAAATGTCTGTGAAATCTTATGGGACTTAACTGCTAAGGTCATCAGTCCCTAAGCTTACACACTACTTAACTTAAATTACCCTAAGGACAAACACACACACACCCATGCCCGAGGGAGGACTCGAACCTCCGCCGGGACCAGCCGCACAGTCCATGACTGCAGCGCCCCAGACCGCTCGGCTAATCCCGCGCGGCTGGTGCTCCTGTAAAAATTTCAAAATCGATTCCGTAAATCCGCTTCTGGTTGCCGGTTTTCCGATTCCGCAATAGATTTTCGCTCCCCTGTAAAAGCAACAGGTTTTGAAATGTGCTTGGGCTGTCAGGTTTCGTCTTGTGTTTAAAGATTTTTAACGGGGCTAGCAAATCCGCTTCAGTCCTTAACATGTAAACACGACAGCGAAATATGATTTCCGAAATTCGGTTTTCATCTTTCGGAAGATGTGTCGCATGTAAGCCTAGTGAGTGACATTCTCTTTAATATTTATTACCAGTTTAATTCCTGGTTATGATGAAGGCGGAAAATAAATATTACAACCGTTCTCCGTCTATTGTATCATCTTCTTCTGTGTTACTAAACTTGATTGTGGACATGTTCGATTATATCCTTCATAAACAAATTCGTTTCCCACGTTGGCTGCTATATAATCACCGTCATTTATATTACAAGATCAGCTGATTTCGGCTGTTTGCCGTTTTCAAATGCTGCTCCTATCGTCGTAATATTACACCGTCATACAGTGTGGGTGTATAAAGATGTGCGGTCGTCATTTAGATATTTATTTAACCTCTGTCCTAAATAACCACAATGGCGAAAAGCTAACTATCCTCGTCAACTATTTGAAGCAACATTACTGCTGTATGCTACTTAGGGTTTAGGTGTTCCAATGGGTTGAGATCGAGATTATGGGCAGACCAGTCCATTTCAGGAATATTATTGTCCTAAAACCATGGCCTACCATATGCTGCTCTTGACAGTGTGCGTTGTCACGCTAATACGAACAATAGTTGTCCCCGAAATATTCTTCTACTGCACGCAGGACACAGTGCTGTAAAATGTGTTCATTCCCTTCCGCTCTAACTTTTTATTTATATCTTGGAAAGCCTATAATCTCATCATGAATACGGCACTCACTTCCTAAGGGCGAATACTAATTCTTTACGTTTCATTCTTAACCAACACACGGAACGCAATGGCTTACAGATTTGGCTTGGCTATTTAGTTTCGCAGCTTACCGGTAGATGGCAGGGGCATGCGAATGAAGCTGTGTGGCGGCGGGCAGTCGTCGAGACGAATATTGCACCTACAATTTTCCGTGCAAGACGCCCGTAATTTTTAAAATCGCTACCGAACTGTAATATTTAACAGAATAAATCTCTGAAATTTCACCCTTTTTGAAATTAAACTACGAAATATCACTGATAATTCTTAAATGTTTGTCGACTCGTCCACCGACTCTCAAGAAAAAATTAAAAAAAAAAAACGAGTTAGGGTATTATTTCGGCAATTCAGTGTGATTGATTTCCAGTTTCTATAAGCGGTTACTGAAAAATTATTTGCCTAAACAAAAACGCCTTGGCCAAGTTCACTCACAATACGTCAGAAAATTACTAGTACTTCTGAAAAACTGTAGTGCAATAATCTGACAGTAAATAATTAAATATAACTGAAAACGAAAGCATATGCAGATTAACAAATTTCTATAAAATAATTATAATCTTTCTAGTGTGAAATACCTTAAATCATGGATCTTATATGTAAGAGCTTTGCACCAACTGCTCGAAAGTAACTTGCCCCTAATTCTGCGTAAATCCAATTTAATTTATTTTATGAGCATAACATGGAGTCATAGGGGCAAGGATGTATATGGCGTAATTTACTAGGTACTAAAAATCATCCAAAAAGTAAGTTATAATGCGCCTAGTATATCTACAGATATGACTTGTTCCCGAATCAAAATCACAAGTGTCACTAATGTATCCAATGTATAACGCTTCCGTTTTAAATACTCGAAAATGGCCTAAGGCCGAAATTATACAATCGAACATGAAATAAAGATAATGGCAGCTGAAGGCATCACTAACTCAGTCAAAAAATTCATCGCAGTTGGACACCTTACTGCACTGAAAATTATAGAATATTTCTTTGATGAATGGTCTGTTGTTTCGAACCTCATTATAGAGTTACATACAAAAAAATCTTTTTTTCATAAATTTTGACGTTTACATTGGAAAGAAAATAGTAACACAGAATATTATTACAACGTTCCATGGCATCTACTACGAAAGATTTCAAAATTTGATTCCTGCCAAATGAGTGCGTGTCTTTCTCGTAAAATATCGAAAGGAAGCATATAGCCATAACAATGTAGTCGGATACTGTATGTGCAAATTTTAATCTCCTTTTTCATACAGAGAAGTCTACGTCTCATAGAAGTATGCAACCTCTAACAAAACACAAGCGCAAAAAACACCCCTTGCATGACGAATATGTTCGACCCCTATTCAGACGCCTTGCTCGATAAATCAGACCTTTGATATATTTCAGAGGAATTATTTTCTTTTTTGAATGACTTCCGTGTAATTTGTAAGACTGTCTGTGAGCTAGCAGCCGAGTTTAAAGAAAGCGTCGGCAGATGTCTCTGCATACATCGACTACGCTGTGGCGACCTCTATCACCATTTACATCGAACCATGAGTTTCTCCCGTTCTTGCCCGAAGGAGTTTTGTTACTGTTGACAGCAGAAAATAGATTACATTAATGATTCATTTAAAATTATTTTGCTGCTAAACACAGGTGTGTGTAAAGAGTAATTGGCTTATGCCACATGACAAAATTTCTCGCGTTAGGTGATGTTGACTGTTGGCCTATTTTATGAACTGAATGGCTGTAACTAATTTGTATGAATGCATGATAGTGTTCTTATGGAAATGTCCGAAAGAACAGACACCACGCATTCATATTACTGATTCGCCTAGATAGGCAATGGATCTACCCTTTTCAGCTCTGACGCACAAGTGCATCCGACCTGCGCGAATTTCTGAGTAGCGAGCATGGAGGAAATGGACAGGGAATGCGGATAGGCGGCGCTGTAGGAATGTGGGGACCGCCAAGAGGCGTGGCGAGACAGTCTGAGCAGTTGCGATAACAATGTATCGCGGACGGCGCAGTGGTTAACGCACCTGCCTAGTAAGCATGAAATCCCGATCCGTTACGCTCTTTCGCTCGTCGCCGCTGATTCCGCTTAATCTCCCGATACAGCTGTCATCAGTAATCCCTTCCCTTCACTTTCCTTTCTCCTCCCCCCCCCCCCCCCCCTCCCTTCTTCCACCTTCAATTTACATGGGATGTGATTCCTGTTATCTAACAGGATTATAGCCACATCCAGATCGCAATCCACCGTATTGTCCCCCAAAATCCACAACATATCTCCACCATCACTTCCTTGCTACAAACAACCTCGATTGAAACTAGCGCTACTCAAATACCTACCGTATCATCTCCCCCAGACGACTTACTCTCCCTCGTCGAACTTTTGGATTACTTATGAGCATCTCGCCCGCTGTATCACAGTATTCTCACATGGCCACCGGCAATTACAAATACACACAGCGTGCAAAAAAACACTGCAACTGACGACTAGACATGCATTAAACTCAACTCAACGCTATTCGTGAACTCAGAGTGGAAAGCTTTCCACTGACTCACAGTCCACAATCCTTCTCCTCACAACCAACTCCCCTGCATACAATCAGTCTCTCCCTCCAACTCAAGTAAATAAAACTTTCTTAGACTAACACTCAATCAAAAGCTAACGTGGAACACCCACGTACCTATCATCCAAAAGAAAGCCCAAAGTATACTGAAGCTACTAAAACTACTAATCACTCAAATGACGAAATATCTCAGCTATCTACGAGACTCTTATCCTTTCCGTCCTCAAACGTTCGCCTGCCAGTCCTCGAGAACTATACACTCCACCTTGCTTTCCGTATACACCATCCAATCAAAAGTACCCGGACACCTATTAGTGAACATTAATATGTGGTGTGCCCGCCCTTTATGAGAGGTTAAATTATGCTGGGGACGTTTTCAATGAGGTGTCTTAATATCATTGATGGAGCCGAAATCGGGAAGTTAGTGACGTTGGGCGCTATAGTCTGGAGCAAATTTGGCTTTCTAATTCATTCCACTCGCTTCAGGCCGAGGCCTATGGCAGGCCAGTCCACTTCAGGAATGTTACTGTCCACAAATCATTGCCTCGAACACACTGCTTTATGAAAGCAGTCATAGAGACGCAGTTACCGTCTCAGAACTGTTCCCTATACTTTACGCTGTACACAACGCTGTAAACTGTTTTCATATCCTTCTACATTTAGCGTTTTCTTAAGCACAGTAAACGGACCGCACCCTAACCAAGTACTCCCAACCCGTAACACCATCTCCTCTGTAGTTCACTGTTGTCACTATACATGATGACAGGTAATGTTCTCCAAGCATCCGCCAAACCAAAATCCTAGCATCTGATTGCTAAATGTTGTACAGTGATTTATCACTCGAAGTCACTCGTTGCCAGTCATCAAATGTTTAGAGGTGGCGCTCTTTACACCACATCAAGCGTCGCTTAGCACTGAATACATAAATGTGTGGCTTAAGAGGAGCTGCTCGACCACTGTACCCAATCTTTATAACTCCCTACGCACAGTCATTCTGCAGCTGCACTCGCGAGTGACTCCTTCTGCTGATTTCTAGCGATTTATTTATTTACTTTTACAAAACCTTTCTCAGTGATCAGTGGTTTCTGTCTGTCGTTACATGAAATCAATCTGCGTAGTTCTGATTTAACTGTGGCAGTTCCTTCGTGTCACCACTTCACATTCACATCACCAACAGTGGACCTGGGCAGTCTTAGCAGGGTACAAATGTCCAACATGGATTTGTTACCCAGGTGACTAAACTCTCCTGATCGCACTGTTACTGCTTTTCTACTACAACGCAATACTCCTCGCCTCTTTTTAAACTAGCGAACTCACCTCTCGTGACACATAGTCAGTTCCGCATAACGTGGGGGCATGCGGATATTTTCGATCAGATAGTATATGAAAAACACTAAGTAGAAGAAAGTACAGGACATACACTGAGGAGCCAAAGAAACTGATATAGGCATGTATTCAAATACAGAGATATGTGAACAGGCAGAATACGGCGCTGCGATATAAGGCAAGTGTCTGGCGCAGTTGTTAGACCAGTCATAGCTGCTGGAATGGCAGTGCGTTTGAACGTGATGTTATAGTCGGCGCACAAGCGATGGGACACAGCATCTCCGATGTAGCGGTGAAGTGGAGATTTTCCAGTACGACCATTTCACGAGTGTACCAAGCCGACAAATCACCGGCATCGCTGCTGCCGGAAAAGATCCTGCAAGGACGAGACCAAAGACGACTGAAGAGAATCGTTCAACGTCATAGAATTGCAACCTCCGCAAATTGTTGCAGAATTCAGTGCTGGGCCATCAACAAGTGTCTGCGTGCGAACCATTCAACGAAACATCATGCACATGGGCTTTCGGAGCCGAAGGCCCACTCGTGTGCCCTTGCTGACTGCACAACACTAAGCTTTACACCTCAGTTGGGCCCGTCAACACCAACATTGCACTGTTAATGACTGGAAACATGTTGCCTGGTCGGACGAGTCTCATTTCAAATTGTATCGAGTGGATGGACCTGTATGGCTATGGAGACAACCTCATGAATCCATGGATCCTGCATGTCAGCAGGGGACTGTTCAAGATAGTGGAGGCTCTGTGATCGTGTGGGGCGTGTGCTGTTGGAGTGATACGGGATCCCTGATACGTGTAGATACGACTCTGACAGGTGACACCTACGTAAGCATTCTGCCTGATCACCTGCGTCTATTCATGTCCATTGTGCATTCCGATGGACATGGACAATTTCAGCAGAACAATGCTTCACCTCACGCCCAAAATTGCTACAGAGTGGCTCCAGGAACACTTTCCTGAGTTTAAACACTTTCACTGGCTGCCAAACTCCTCAAACATGAATATTATTGAGCATATCTGGAATGCCTTGCAACGTGCTGTTCAGAAGAGATCTCCATCCCCTCGTACTCTTACCGATTTATGGACAGCCCTGCAGGATTCAAGGTGTCAGTTCCCTCCAGCACTACTTCAGATATTAGTCGAGTCCATGCCAATTCGTGTTGCGGGGAGCCCTACACGCCGTTTCCAACCGTACGCCTCAACGGCCATCTGTCCGACGTTGCAATAAAATGTGATTCATCTGAAAAGGCCACCTGTCGCCATTCATTTGACGTCAAGTTGCGGTACTGGCATCCAAAAGAAGGAGGTAACTGATAATATGTCACAGTTATACATTTCACTATATGTAAGTTTTCCTGTTACACACTGGACCTGACATTGCTCACTTGTACAAATTATTCAGTTATTCTTATCTGCATGATAAACTGAGGAAGAATTGCGCCAGATATTTACATATTTGACAGAGATCTGGAGTGATTGTACTTAAAATGATTAGTAGCAGTGACGAAAGGAGTTTGGTTTACCAAAGGAAGCGTTTTAGTTCTAGGCGAGCTGTTGGACTCCACTTTTTTTTTTTTTTTTTTTTTTTTGTAACCAAACTACACGTAGGAAAGCATCTTCTCGATTTTGGGTGTATTATAGCCGATAGATCCCTTTATTAATGAAGTAGGAAAATTCTGTATCGTTCATGGTTTGGTTGAAATAAAATTGCATGATAGCTCCATATTCAAATCTCTGCTGAACATAAAGTGTTAGCAGCAGCCAAACATAAAATGGTGGAATAGTGAAACTTTCGGTCACACTCATATGGTGTTATTAAACCAAATGTCAAGTAATTATATCGAAAAGAAAATGATCTGAGAGATTAGGCTCTACAATGAGTATCCTCACATCGCGCAAATATTATACGTGTTGGTTTGGCAACTTCTTTTTTTTTTCTCTCAGTAGAGCACATAACTGGAGTAATGACACATAGTCGAGTGAGGGGCCTGTCAACCAAATACCATGCGAGCTGCTAGTGGGGTGTAAGGGGGAGTCAAATTGGGAATATCTGCGAGGCGACTTTGAATCCCCGAAAACCTAGGACAGTACTGCGAGATGAGAACTCTATTTAATACAATTCTGAGTCAATATGCCCTAGACAAGTATATGAAAGCCTAGTGTAAGTATGCCAACGGCCTTTCCGCTGTGGTAACACCGGTTCCCATCAGATCACCGAAGTTAAGCGCTGTAGGGCTCGGCTCGCACGTCGCTGGGTGACCGTCCAAGTCTGCCGAGCGCTGTTGGCAAGTGGGGTACACTCAGCCCTTGTGAGGCCAATTGAGGAGCTACTTCAGTGAGCAGTAGCGGCTCTGGTCGCGAAACTGACAACGGCTGGGACAGCAGTGTGCTGATCACATAGCCCTCCTCATGCTCATCCGCCTACCGGTGACCGGTTGGCCGGTGACCAGTTGGAACCGTTGGGCCTTTCGAGCCCTGTTTCGACGAAGATAGTTAGATACAGGTGTATGTTCTCAGGTGTAGCGCTAGATAAGTCGATGAAATGCTCGACAATGTGATCGACAGCACATGATTTTAGCTCCAGTTCGTGACGTGTTATATACTGTCTAGGACCCTACCACTGCCAGAAAGAAACTGGTAGAGGCAAGCGTATTCAGATGCAGAGATATGTAAACAGGTAGAATATGGCGCTGCGATCGGCAACACCTACATAAGACGACAAGTGTCTGGCGCAGTTGTTAGATTGCTTACTGCTGCTACAGTGGCAGGTTATCAAGATTTAAGTGAATTTGAATGTGGTGTTATAGTCAGCGCACGAGCGATGAGACACAGCTTCTCCGAGGTAGCAATGAAGTGGAGATTTTCCCGTACGGCCATTTCACGAGTGTAAAACATCAAATCCCCAACTTCACTGCGGCCGGATAAAGATCCTGCAATAACGAGACAAGCGATGACTGAAGAGAATCGTTCAGCCTGACTGAAATGCAACCCTCCTGCAAATTGCTGCAGATTTCAATGCTGGGCTATCAACAAGTGTCAGCGTGCGAACCATTCAATGCAATCATCGATATGGGCCTTCGGAGGCGAAGGCCCACTCGTGTGTCCTTGATGACTGCACGACACAAAGCTTTACGCCTCGCCTGGGCCCGACGACACGGACATTGGACTGTTGACGACTGGAAACATGTTGCCTGATCGGACGAGCCTCGTTTTAAATTGTATCGAACAGATGGACGTGTATGAGTATGGAGACAGCTTCATGAATCCATGGACTCTGCATGTCAACAGGGGACTGTCCAAGTTGGTGGAGGCTCTGTAATGGTGTGGGGCGTGCGCAATTGGAGTGATATGGGACCCCTGATACGTCTAGGTACAACTCTGATAGATGACACGTACATAAGCACCCTCTCTGGCCACTGCATCCATTCATGTCCATTGTGCATTCCGATGGACAATTTCAGCAGGACAATGTGACGCACCACACGTCCAGAATTGCTACAGAGTGGCTCGGCTCTGAATTTAAACACTTCCACTGGCCACCAAACTCCTCAGACATGAACATTTTTGTGTGTACCTGTGATGCCTTGCAACATGCTGTTCAGAAGAGATCTCCACCCCCTCATACTCTTACGGATAAGGACAGCTCTGCAGGATCATGGCGTCAGTTCCCTCCAGCACTACTTCAGACATTAATCGAGTCCATTTCACGTCGTGTTGCGGCACTTCTGGGTGCTCGCAGGAGCCGTATACGATTTAAGGCAGGTGTAGCACTTTCTTTGGCTCTTCAGTGTTCATGATTACATGATTGTTTCTGAATTCCGAATTGGAATGTAACCACGTTACATAACGGTACAAGTCGCCATCTTATTTTCCTACGATCCCTTTCCACCATATCTCGTATAATCTCTAAAAATAACTGAGAATGCCTTGCTTCATTGAAACTAATCTTGATGCATTACGTCCACCGTCTGCCACTCTTCAATATCACATTAAAAATATCAGAGTTTTTTGGCAGCAACAGAATGCAATGATCTGTCAACATTGTACTGCATTTCGAATTCGCGGCGTCCACGTTTTTTTCTGATCTGTCGTCTGATGGCATTTCAGAAGCTCGCCGTCAGGTGCAAATTCTGTGCAGTAAACACCTATCCGCTAACTTCTTTTGGTGCGCAGTAAAGCATAACGAACGTAAGCGAACTAACGTCAGCGAATGAAAATCCTCTCTGGTGTAATACTCGGCGATTGTAATCTTTCGCGTTCGGTTCGCATTCGCTAGTGCTCGCTCGTGTTCCGCTGTTGTCGGTCTTTCAGCGATTCATCAAAAGAAGTTCGCTTCCTTTTTACTTGGCGCGAAAACTGCTCAGAGAGAATTCGTCTGGTTTACGAGCGGTCTACACGGCCCATTCACATTAATGTGATCGCTGCCTATGTTCGACGTCAACGTGCAATAGCCACTCACAGACGGCAGGTGGCAACACTAGCAGTGGAGCAGACGCCGAAAACAGTGCAGTCGTTGTCGTAAAGCGGAAACGGAGCGATTTCTCTGACGTCCAAAAAGGAATCATCATTACCCGCCAGGTTAGCCGAGCGGGCTAATGCTCTGCTTCCTGGACTCGGGTAGGCGCACCGGCCCCGGATCGAATCCGCCCGGCGGATTACCGTCGTCGGTCGGGGTGCCGGCCAGCCTGGATGTGGTTTTTAGGCGGTTTTCCACATTCTGCTAGGTGAATACAGGGCTGGTCCCCACGTTCCGCCTCAGTTACACGGCTCATAGACATCTGAACACGTTCGCACTATTCCATGAATTACACTCGACGCAGACAGTAGGGGTACACTTATTCTGTCCTGGGGGGCACGGGGTGGCGGCAGGAAGGGCATCCGGCCACCCCTTTCCACTAACCTTGCCAAATCCGTTCCTAACAATGTCGACCCTGCGTCAGTGCGGAACATGGCAACAGTGTAAGAAAGAAAGAAAGAAAGAAAAAGGAATCGGCATTGGCTTTCGGACCAGGGTGGAAGCATTTCCGAAGCGGTTAATTTGTAGACTGTTCGCGTGCCACCATGGTTAAAGTATACCGTCAATGGAAAAATGGTGATATCCAAAACCGGCGCCGAGGCAACTGTGGTGCATCACATGGGTGAAGGACGGCTGAGGAGATGTGTACGGACGAATAGACGTGCAACTTTTGAACAACCAACAGCCCACTTGAACCAAGGGATTACCAGCAATGTCTCCTCAACTACCGTTCAGCGAAAGTTCTTGCGTGTTGGCCTCCGCAGTAGGCGCCTGGTTCATGCGCTCACGCTGTTCATGGAGGCGAAAGCTGGAACTGGCACGCCAGTACCGCAGCTGGGCGTCAAATCAATGGCGACAGGTGGCCTTTTCAGATGATTCACGTTTTATGCTACATCAGACAGATGGTCGTTGAGGCTTACGGAGTGAAACATCTGAAAGCAACAGTGGAAAGAGCGTTATTGTCTGGGGAATGTTTTCATGGCATTCCCTTGGCGACCTCGTCATTCTCGAAGGAGCAACGTATTAATACGAGTATGTATCTATCCTTGGGGACTATGTACACCCCCACAGCACGGTGGCATCTACTAGCAGGACAGTTCAGTGTATCACACAGCTCATAGAGTGGCTCGAAGAGCAACAGGGTGAGTTTAACCCACTCCCCTGGCCACCAGACTCCCCGTATCGAAGCCCAATCGATAATCTGTGGGACCGCTTCGACCGGCTCTTCGCGACATGGATCCTAACCGACGAACCTCGCGCAACTGGCCACGGCTGGAGTGGCCTTCCAGGACCTCGCTGACACTCTTCGTGCACGTCAGGTGGCAGTCCGCGCTGCAAAAAGGGATTATTCAGGCTTCTGATAGGTGATCACACTAATGTGCCTGGGAAGTGTAGTATTGTTATTGACAGGAGTTGCGTGAGTGATTAAACTGTCGGAAGAGAATGTAATATCGGTGATAGAACGAATGATACAGATATCATAGGTGCTTGTGGCATCCAGGAAATCCACAGTAGAAAAGAAATATATTTGACAGAAAATTGCGGAAGCACTCCAAGGTCCAAGTGGAGACTTGAGAAAGACGATAAATTAATTAGATGCATCCATCAGGTGGGAACAGGGTGAATAAGCACGAGCTTTGCGTTTCTTGTCGTTAAAAAGAAATGGCACGGTAAATTTCCTTTAAAATAAACAGGTACGAATGTGTATCTATTAAGTTGATTTACATTAAAAATATACGAAATGCGTTATCATTTTCGTTGACTATGTCCGTGGTAACTGTAATTATATGGCTTATTTGTAAACATTATTTTAGAAATTTTTGAAGTGATAATTAAATGAAAATCGTTTGCCTGTGATCTTGTTGCCATGCCTCCAACAAAGCATACGTTTTCTCGGTAATTTACAAAATAGCAGATGAAAGCAAGAGTTATCTAGATACATTCACATAAGAAACTCTTTCTTTGGAATTATGAAAGAAATTTATTTATTTATTTTCCAGAGTGTTACAGAAACGAGTTATAGTTTTTTTGAATAGAACATCATGTTGCTGAGGTATTTAAATCAGCTATGTACAAATCAAATTTCTATCGATTTTAATTAGGGGGGACCGAAATGTTCGAAATTTTAGGTGTAGATGCTACATTGCTGGTGTCACAGAGTGACAAGTTTCATCAGTGCCTGGAGGTATGGAGTATTTTTAATATTTTGGAAGACGAATGGCGACTTGTAAATAGCCATAAACAAGTTCCAGTAACACCAAGTTAAAATCCTGCGTAATACCGACTTTTAAATCATATTCTCGAAATATTTTTTCCTTTACCTGGGTGCTAGAGGAGGATGCGGCCTTGTCTTGCCGCCGGGAATGGGCACCCTTGACACCTACAACATCAGGAAGAAGACGTTGCATCCACCCCTAAAACTTTGAACATTTCCAACTGCTTAATTAAAACTGATAGAAGTTTGATTTAATTTGATTTGTGTGTGGTTTAAATTTATCAGCTGCAAAGAACAAATATTGCTTTTATTTAAAAACTCTCTAGAATAACTAAATGATCTACATTATGTTCCCAACTCTGCAGAAAGAGTAGCGTTTCTCAAATCAACCTATCTAAGTAGCTATTCTTTCCTCTTATTTTTTTAAATTATACAGAAAAATGCCTTATCTGAAATTTTATGAGGTAGACTATTTCACAGGCTGTACGTATTTTTAACATTTCAGTAATCATACTTTATTGACATTATCTTTCCTGTGAGTGCCTTAAGAAAGTCGTTAGTATGTAGCATATGTCATGGCAGATGTCAGGAATTACATTAGATAAAGTAGCTATTGAAATTCGAAATAACTATCGCAAATGTCTCCAGTTGGTCATAATCAACGAGAAAATGTTATGTTTCTTGTCGATAATTAGTGTTTTTTTAAATGTCCTCCTCAATTGTAATGAGAAGCCAGCTAGAAGTGTCAACCAACATACGTTCAAAGTTTGGAATAATGCTAAGTAATGCTGGAACTGCAATTTAGTGTTCAGTGCAGTTACATGTTTCACGCTTACGTAAAAACTTAAGACACATTACCCCACGTTATTTTTCGTGCAAAAGAATCCTATTTCGATATCGAAGTTTTGCATCGTGTCTGTAACTTACTTGTCAAATCTGCGTGACTCCAAAGAAACAGTAACTCAACGTTCGTGTCGTTGGCACGCAATGTTCTTTGTCTCCAGTGTAAACTCTTTTTCACAGCTGCATTTGAATGGTAGTGAAGACTAGAGAATCGTCTGAAAATTCTCGTTCGCTTTCATTCGCTCCAGTGTAAATGAGGTGTAACTTATCTTCACCTCTTTCTTTCTAGTATTTCAGTCTCTCTGGTTTGGTTTTGTTTTCGTTCGACGCTCACTCTCTGGCGTGCCTGTGCGGCGCTGCTCTCTTGTTGCTGCTGCGCAGTTGCTGGCGGCGCCTCAGGCGGTGCAACCTTGACCTCAGAGAGCCATCTCTGGCGAACCAGCTTGCAAATCTGTGACGTCCGTTCCTGTCACGGCGAGGCGTCAGTCGGTTAGAGCGCTGAGCGCAATGATTTGCCGCCATCGTATTTGCGTTTCCCGTGCTTTTACCGCAGAAGTGACAGTGCTTCCAGACATTACTGCGACGAAGCTATTTCGCGACGGTGTGCCAGATGTTGTGCACAACATATGAAGCTTTGCGGGCGACTTCTACGTATCCACTCGCAGAAGACTTTTGTGGCGCTGTAACAGGGAGCTGTGGAGTGAAGCATGTGTGTGAAGTCCATTCTGCGATCGAATCACATGGTCGGCATTTGACGTCAAATTTATGTAGTATCTAACATGTGGCGGCTTGCATTTCAAGGATATTGCAACTAATCTGAGATAATACTTTTAATAAAATATACCAACTTTTTTTAGGATCATGGTCATTTCAGTGGGGCATGTACAACTACCATACATTCACCAAACATGCTGTAGTTTCCCAGGTACAAGTACATGACAAATTTCTCATTTTTTATCTATTTGTGGCTCCGTCGTATTTCCTATTACAGACGTTTTCACCGTGTCATTACAATGAACTTGCACATCTGGTTGAGTGTGATCTTTCTGTCTATCTCCGATAATTGTTCTCACACGGAGAGATTGCTGCTTTAATAAAAATACATTACCAGTTCAGAGTATGTTATACCACGTATTTCGGTGTCAGCTGCTAAGGAACATGTTCTATTAGATTTTCCTCATCATTCCAGCAACAGAATTTTGTTCTGTATTGCTCCTTATGCCATCCTCATATCAAGTAGATTGTACACCTCTGAGAACATAAGCTTAATACATTATTCTTTAAATATTTACAACAGAATTCACGTGTGTTACTCATTTTCGTCACAGTTGACATTGTAATAAAAAGTGTACCAACATCTCACTAAGAGTAGATTCCGTGTGAGAAGAATTCTTCAGATTCACCACATACTTACTCATGAATCACCACATCATCATCACTTTGAACCTTGTCAGTGCCCATATGCATTCTTCCGGAGTCGAAAATCACTTGGTGCTATATCATAAAAAATTCAGGATAGGTGGCAGAAACATTTGAACAAGAGATACAGTTTTGGGCTAGATTTGGGATGTGCCTGGCCCGACACCATGATGATGCAACATGATCAATAACATACTGCTTCATTTTAATCGCATTGCAGTCTCAAAATGGTTATAAATAAAATCATTAGTCACTGCTTACTTTGCATCTTTCGATGTATAGTGTTTGTGAGTTACACCTTTGCTGTCCTGCAAGAACGAGTTCATTAGGCCTACAGATGAAAGTAGCGCACACAGCAGACATTACATTATTTAGACCTTACTTGAAATCAAGTGCGGCGCGGGATTAGCCGAGCGGTCTAGGGCGCTGCAGTCACGGACTGTGCGGCTGGTCCTGTCGGAGGTTCAAGTCCTCCCTCGGGCATGGGTGTGTGTGTTTGTGCTTAGGATAATTTAGGTTAAGTAGTGTGTAAGCTTAGGGACTGATGACCTTAGCAGTTAAGTCCCATAAGATTTCACACACTTTTGAACATTTTTTTGGAATCAAGTTCTCTTCACAAAAACTGTTGAATGACTTCCAAAGACCAAAGCATAATTAAACTGGAAGTAATGCAAAACACATTTTGTTATTTATATGACCCTTGTATTCTTTCTGGGGTATTAGTACGCAAGGTATGCAGGTGAACTTCTGTAGAGACCAGGAAGAAAGTGAAAGGGCATTTCACATTAGAATTATGAGTGAGAGTCTTTCTCATCTCGTGTTCTTTCCAAACAAAACCACCTTTCCTTCAGACACTGTAGTAAAACATACCAAAACACTTAAGGGAAATAAAAAGTCAAGAGTAACTCAATGAAAGAAACCGAGTAATAGATACGGAACTACGAAATAACCTTTACATTCTATAACACAACCAGTTTCAGAAAATAATCAAGTTTCAGCCATGCTGATGAATGATACTCCTCACTAAAATCGTATTTAAGTTGTAGCACGTGCCCCTACTGTATCTGATCAAAAATTATGCTACGCAATCCCCTATTTTCTCTGCTCTGGAGTGCCTTTGTATTTTCCACCCAATTACACGCGTCTAATACAGATGAAATTTCTCAGTATTTTACCTTTGTGTCAGTTGGATGGCTGCTTGCCGTCTAAGCCTGTAGTCACTCACCGCATCTCCAGCGCATTGTCATACTCAGAAACTAGAATAAGCTGTCAACTTTCCATGTCTCTCTGTGCTCTCCTAACAGTTTCCGCCCCTCTTGAACAATTATATGGTTCCCCCTCCCCACCGTAAAATCATCCAACTTTTTGTCTCGGAATTCTTAATAATAATTAATCTACTGGGACTGGTATACATGTTATCCTTCTCTGCAACATTTCTAAGACATCAATTTTGGACTAATCCTTACCGAATCCTTTTTTTGGATCCTCTCAACCGTAGGATTTTCACACTGGCGAGATAATTCACATGCAAATGTGTGCTGTCCGGGCTGCTGTGGTAAGCTACTGGTTACCATGTTAGAGCATAGAAGCCTCCAATCTAGCAGTCACTATATTAAGGCAGCTAAAACATCCGCAAGCCCTCTCATCTATCTTATATCCGGATTCCCATAAACAAGGTGCCTATAACCTGGAGCAAGATTCCCTCCTAGACCTCAGGGAAAGGAAAAATTATAGTGTAGTGTTTTTCTTTCAAGAAAATGGTTCAAAAGTCGATATTACGCAGGCTTTCAACAGGGATAGAATGGGACCTTTTTATGGCTAGATACAAGCCCCCATTCCTCTTCTAAAACATTTAAAATGCTCCGCACCTCTCAGGTCTTGCCCCCTTCCCTCACCTCTATCGTATAGGCGCCCATGCTTGTGAACACTCAAAACAGATATCACCTGCATAAAATAGCCACACCGCCTCGTAACCATTTTCCTTCGATTGTTTTTTGCAGAATTTCCGAGATACTAGTTTTCTCGTTTACTATCTATAAAAATTCAGTTATTTCAATGTGTACCTCGATACAGCGCTTCATTGCCTGCAAAAGTGAAGGGTATGATTTCATGAGCCAAACAGACTGGTTCAGTCAGAAAGTTTCATACAGTGTAATTTCCAGTTAAGAGTGAATGATACATTGCTGTCATATAATCGAAATGGAATCGTTCATAACGTTCATCGGTTGTTCTTGAAACAGAGAACTATATTCTTCTATACTTAGACTTGAATTTCTTAATTCTTTCATTTTATAGGACAGGCCTGGTGGCGAGCTTGGATTCCAGGGTTCTTTAAAAAGTCAGTTATACATTTTGTGCCACGCCAAGATCATCGCACAACAAACAATAGCGGCCCATTCTCAGAGGAGAGTACATGTTCTGGGTTTCTCGCAGACAGTTTTCCTGCGGAACGGATAACAGGCTCAAATCAGTGTAGATTAATGTCCACAATCCTTCAAGTGTTCCCCATCTGTGAACACTTACTGTAGGAGAAAGTAGTGTAAACTTTTTGTTGGTTCCAGATTTGCGTTGCTTGCACCACGGAAGTCCTTGCTTTGCATTCGCCTTCTTTGCAGTAGACTTGTCAGAACCATCTATGCTAAGAGTGATCCGTTTGTGTAGTCCATTTAGAAGTGTTTTAGTTGACACTGTGATCTGTAGGTGCACTGTGCGCCTTGCAGCTACTTTCGTTGCTTGATATTCTCACTAGAATTGACAACGCTCCATAATAAGGTTTCTTCCCGTTCCGTTCACGTACTGAGCGCAGGAAGAATGATATTTTAAATGTCTCACTGTCTGCTGTAGCTAGTCTAACCTTTTCTCATGATCCGTATGTGAGCGATAAGTAGAGAGTCGCAGCATATTCCTAGGATCATCATTTAAACCCGGCTCTTGAAACTTTGTAAATAGGCTATCTCGCGATAATTTACGCCTGTCTTTAAGAGCCTTCCAGTTCAGATCCTTCATTATCTCTGTGACGCTCTGCCACGAGTCAAACAAACCTGCGACC
Source organism: Schistocerca americana (assembly GCF_021461395.2). NCBI lineage: Eukaryota > Metazoa > Arthropoda > Insecta > Orthoptera > Acrididae > Schistocerca > Schistocerca americana. The sequence continues at coordinate 659,838,030 of NC_060119.1, read as the reverse complement.
TTTCATGCTGCACTTCTCTGTAAACGTTCAATATCCCCTGTTAGTCCTCTTTGGTATGGGTCCCATACACTCGAGCAGTATACCAGAATGGGTCGCATAACTTATATGTAAGCATCCGCTTTGTAGACTGATTGCATTTTCCTAGTGTTCTTCCAACATATCGAGGTCTGCCACCTACTTTACTCACATTGAGTCTGAGTGATCATTCCATTTCATATCCCTAAAAAGCGTTACGCCCAGGTTTTTCTACGAGTTGACCGATTGCAACTGTGTCTCGCTGAAATTCATAGGCTACTACGGCTTTTTCGTTTTGTGAAGTGCACAATTTTACATTTCTGAACATTTAAGGCAAGTGGCAAATTCTGCACCACTTTGAAATCTTATCGACATGTGATTAAATATTTATACAGTTACTTTCAGACAGTACTTCACTGTAGATAAATGCGTCATCTGCATAAAGTCTGAGGCTCGTGTAATATTTCTGTAAGGTCATTAATATACAAAATGGACAGCAATGATCCCAACACACTTCCATGTGTGGCAAGTGGTAGGAAGGAACAGGGTTCACAGAAATAGAACAGTGACAGTTTCATCATTGACAAAAACCATAGATTTGCCTTACTACCTCAGTTAACTAAGAAAGAGACTCAAATAGATGTGAGTATAGTTAATTCTCAACAAATTTTCACTAGGAAACCATCTGTTTCAAAAGAAATAGAAAACGGGAGGGAAGTTCTGTTGTTAGATAGTAGCCATGGAAGAGGTGTGGGTCAGATCTTGCAGGAAAAATAAGGTGACAGGTACCAGGTCACAAGCTTTTTCAAACTCAGTGCATATCTTAGCCAAATGCTAGAGGACATAGGATCATTGTGCAAAGGTTTTACAAAGCAGGACCATATTGTGATATGGGTGGGGCAGGAAACAGTATTGATGGGAATCAGGGCTACAATAGTGAGTGTGATCTGGTAAAAATAGCATCTGCAACGAACTGTACAAATGTTGGATGGTTCCTGCTTTCATGTGGTATGATTGGCCCCAAATTAACAGCTTTGCCAGGAGGGTCAATTTTGAGTTAGATCAGTTGCTTCGGGTGGCTACTTTGTTAGGCGTGAGTTTGTTTCCTGTTGATACTATTGGTAGTTGGGACTTCACAAGGCATGGCCCGTATCTCAGCAGGAAAGGGAAGGGTAAATTGGCCGGAATGAAAGCAAAATCTTTAAGGTGGGCACTGAAACTCATGGGAGTACCTGCTTTTTACGCTAAGATCAATGTCCAATGATTTAATATTGAATGAAATTAAGCTTAATGAGAAGCTCGGACAGGCAGGTACTAGAGATGCAAAAAGTATCACAAGATTCTCACAAAAGTACAGTGAAAAATAATGCTAGTATATCACAAAATTCTCATAAAAGTAGTGACAAATAAAATCAGAATATTGCATCAGGTGATTAAAAAGCAAAGTAGGTGAGCTTCTTGTTTGTTTAGAAGATTTAGAAACTGATGATGGAAGAGATTTACTACGCCTGTCTGAACAACATATATCACAAATATGGAAAATGCAAATGTAGGTGGATATAAAATTTCAGCACTTGTAAGTAGAGTCACATGGAGAGAGGAGGAGTGGCCATACATGTTACAATTTATCATAGTCTGACTGGACTCGCATTCGGGAGGCCGACGGTTCAATCCCGCGTCCGGTCATCCTGATTTAGGTTTTCCGTGATTTCCGTAAATCACTCCAGGCAAACGCCGGGATGGTTCCTCTGAAACTGCACGGCCGACTTCCTTCCCCAGCCTTCCCTAATCCGATGAGACCGATGACCTCGCTGTCTGGTCTCCTTCCCCAAAACCAACCCAACCCATAGTCTGAAAAATTTAGAAACTAAAAACATTGTGTAGGGCAACATACAGAAGCATCTGCCTGCAAGATTAAACTAAGTAACGGTACTTTTATAATTGAAGCTGTGTATGGGTCCCAATTGGGAAATATTTATGAAATATTTGGGTTCTTTGTTGTGCTATCTGTCAGCGAGAGAGGAGTAATTTATTGTTTGTGGGGATTTCAATGTAGATTTTCTAGAAGAGTGTGATAAAAAGAATGGCCATGAAGTATTACATGGTTTCTTCAGATTGACATCAGTTATTGGTTTACCTACTCGGGCAGTATAGGAAGCTGTACAGTGATAGGTAATTTTTTTTATAAACCAAGATAAATTTAATCAAACAAAAGCTTTTCCTGTTAAGAATGGTCTTTCTGGTCGTGATGCACGGCTAGTTACAGTATATGGTGTAGCCCCATACATTAATGCAACACATTCCCCAAACTAGTGCACTGAATTAACGATTTAGCAATTGCAAATTTTAGGGAAAGCTTGCAGCAGTTAGACTGGGATGAGGTGCACAGGAAACCTGATGCTAGTTGAAAATTTAACCTGTTTCATGATACATTTGTAACTATATTTGAAACCAGTTTCCCTGAGAAACCATCTAAAAAGCTTTGGATTACTAAAGGGATAAAAATATCTTGGAAATACACAAGGGAAATGTATCTTACAGCTGAAAGGACTAATGATCCAAAAACAGCCAGAAATTATAAAATCTATTGCACTGTATTAAGGAAAATTATTAAAAAGTCCAGAAGTATGTGCATTATGTCTGAGGTTAGCGCCTCTGATAATAAAATTAAAACAATTTGGAAAATTGTGAAAAGGATAATAGAGCAACTGAGAGCACAGGAAGGCTGTATTTCTGTCAAACTCAATGAAAAGTTTGTTAACTAAAAGTCAGAAGTGGAAGAATATTTATTACTCATTTTTTAAGTGTTGTAGCTAAAATAGGAAACAGCTGTTCATTAAAAATGCAAGGCTGTATGCGGAAGAAGCAATACCTACGCAATTTGACAAAATTGAAATTTAACCTGCCTCTCCTACTGAAATTAGGAAAATAATAAATTCACTCAAAAGTAAAAGCTGATATGGAATTGGTGTCATTTCCAACAGAGTACTAAAAACTTGTTCCCAACAGATAAATAGGATTCTCAGCCACATATGTAGTATCTTACTGAGACACAGCATTTCTTTTGTTTAGGCTGAAATATGCTATTGTTAAACCATTGCATAAAAAGAGGGATAGGTCTGATGATAACACCTACTGCCCAATCTCACGTCTGACAGTTTTGTCCAAAGTTCTTGAAAATGTAATGTATTCAGGAGTTGCTTCACCATGTTTGTAAAAATGAAGTACTAACAAAATGTCATAAAGACATTCCAGCAGAAAATGCTATATACGTTTTCACTGATCAAATATTAAAAGCTCCATTGGGATTATTTATGATCTCTCCAAGGCTTTTGACTGTGCAAGTCTTGAAATTCTTCCATATAAGCTAAAGTGTTGTGGTATGGGTGGGACAATGCATAAATGGTGTAATTCCTATAAAAATGGAAGAATGCAGAAAGTTGATATTAACAGTACAGATAGTCAACAAAAATCAGTAGAGCCCTCTAACTAGGTACGTATCGAAAAAAGTATCACATAGGGTTCAGTCTTGGGTCTCTTATTGTTCTTAATGTATATTAATGACATGTCACTCAGTATTCATGAAGATGTAAAGCTAATTTTTTTGCTGACAATACTAGTAATCACACCCAACAAACATGAGTTAGCTGAGGAAATTGTAAATAACGTCTTTCAGAAAATTATTAAATGGTTCTCTGCAAATCGACTCTTACTAAATTTTGAGAAAACACGGTATATACAGTTCTGTACCGTACTAAATGGCAAACAACCACTGATAAATATAGATTCTGAGCGGAAGTCTGTTGCTAAGTCTTAATGTTCAAAATTTCTGTGTGTGTGCACTGATGAGAAATGAAATTGGAAGAAACACATTGATGATCTCCTGATACATTTGAGTTCAGCTACTTATGCTGTTAAGTTTATTGCAAGTTTTGGTGATAAACATATCGGTAAATTAGCCTACTATGCCAAGTTTCGGTCATTGCTTTCATATGGTATCATATTTTGGGGTAATTCATCATTAACCGAAAAAATATTCCTTGCACAAACGTGTGTAATCAGAATAATAACTGGAGTCCAACCAGGATCACTTTGCAGACATTTATTTAAGGAATTCGGATATTCACGATACCTTCACAATACATATATTCACTTATGAAATTTGTTATTAATAACCCATGCCAATTCAAAAATAATATCGAAGTGCATATCTACAACTCTAGAAGAGAGGATAATCTTCACTGTTCTGGGTTAAATCTGACTTTGACACAGAAAGGGTTGAATTATGCTGAAGTGTTTGGTCATTTAACAAATAGCATTCAAAGTCTTACATATGGCCAACCAGCATTAGAAAACAAAATAAAGAATTTCTGAATGACAACTCCCTCTATTTAACAGAAAAAATTTAGATATGAAGTAGTAACTGTAAAAAAAAAAAAAAAAAGAAAGAAAAATAATCGTGTAAAAGAGCCTTATGTTAAATTGACACATTCTACATCATTACGAAATGTAGCATTCATGATCTTTGGAACAAGTATTAATGTAATGTAATATAATGTAGTCAGACGATGACTATCCAACCAAGATAACTTACTGCGTCCTACCTACCAAAAATTCTGAATCGAGTCACAGATTTCGCTTCATTGCCCGTATGATCTTACTTTCGGTAATAGTCGTACATGTGGTACTGAGTCAAACGCTTTTGTGGAATCAAGAAATACTGCATCCATCTGACTGCTTTGATTGAAAGCTTTCGGCATGTCACGTGAGAACACTGCGAGTTGGCTTTCGCATTACCATTGGTTTCAGAATCCACGTTGATTGGCACGAAGATTTTTGTTCCAGAAGCCTCATAATGTTTGAGATCAGAATATGTTCTAAGATTCTTCGACACTGCTGTCGTTAAAGATGCACATATAAAGCCGCCTCCCATATTTCGACCTCTGTGGAGGTCTAAAAGGTTCGACACGGCGTGAGTTCAGTGCCATATATAGATCATGGACTTAGCGGCTCAGAACACTTTCACAGTCGTTTTAGAAGAAGGGAGAACGAAAGACAAAGTTTTACAGCTAAGTCAAAGAAGCCCTGGGTATAAGGCATTTACGAAGGGCGTTCAGTAAGTAATGCAACTTTTTTTTTTTTTTTTTTTTTTTTTTTTTTTTTTTTTTTTTTTTTTGAAAGCGTGATGGTTTCATTCACGATTCCAGTACAACATACACTCCTGGAAATTGAAATAAGAACACCGTGAATTCATTGTCCCAGGAAGGGGAAACTTTATTGACACATTCCTGGGGTCAGATACATCACATGATCACACTGACAGAACCACAGGCACATAGACACAGGCAACAGAGCATGCACAATGTCGGCACTAGTACAGTGTATATCCACCTTTCGCAGCAATGCAGGCTGCTATTCTCCCATGGAGACGATCGTAGAGATGCTGGATGTAGTCCTGTGGAACGGCTTGCCATGCCATTTCCACCTGGCGCCTCAGTTGGACCAGCGTTCGTGCTGGACGTGCAGACCGCGTGAGACGACGCTTCATCCAGTCCCAAACATGCTCAATGGGGGACAGATCCGGAGATCTTGCTGGCCAGGGTAGTTGACTTACACCTTCTAGAGCACGTTGGGTGGCACGGGATACATGCGGACGTGCATTGTCCTGTTGGAACAGCAAGTTCCCTTGCCGGTCTAGGAATGGTAGAACGATGGGTTCGATGACGGTTTGGATGTATCGTGCACTATTCAGTGTCCCCTCGACGATCACCAGTGGTGTACGGCCAGTGTAGGAGATCGCTCCCCACACCATGATGCCGGGTGTTGGCCCTGTGTGCCTCGGTCGTATGCAGTCCTGATTGTGGCGCTCACCTGCACGGCGCCAAACACGCATACGACCATCATTGGCACCAAGGCAGAAGCGACTCTCATTGCTGAAGACGACACGTCTCCATTCGTCCCTCCATTCACGCCTGTCGCGACACCACTGGAGGCGGGCTGCACGATGTTGGGGCGTGAGCGGAAGACGGCCTAACGGTGTGCGGGACCGTAGCCCAGCTTCATGGAGACGGTTGCGAATGGTCCTCGCCGATACCCCAGGAGCAACAGTGTCCCTAATTTGCTGGGAAGTGGCGGTGCGGTCCCCTACGGCACTGCGTAGGATCCTACGGTCTTGGCGTGCATCCGTGCGTCGTTGCGGTCCGGTCCCAGGTCGACGGGCACGTGCACCTTCCGCCGACCACTGACGACAACATCGATGTACTGTGGAGACCTCACGCCCCACGTGTTGAGCAATTCGGCGGTACGTCCACCCGGCCTCCCGCATGCCCACTATACGCCCTCGCTCAAAGTCCGTCAACTGCACATACGGTTCACGTCCACGCTGTCGCGGCATGCTACCAGTGTTAAAGACTGCGATGGAGCTCCGTATGCCACGGAAAACTGGCTGACACTGACGGCGGCGGTGCACAAATGCTGCGCAGCTAGCGCCATTCGACGGCCAACACCGCGGTTCCTGGTGTGTCCGCTGTGCCGTGCGTGTGATCATTGCTTGTACAGCCCTCTCGCAGTGTCCGGAGCAAGTATGGTGGGTCTGACACACCGGTGTCAATGTGTTCTTTTTTCCATTTCCAGGAGTGTATTATTCCCTACTCTTCTGGCTACAAACCCTATTTTTCTACATAATTCCCGTGGTCGCTCTGGGCGCCTATGTCTTGCTGCGTCAATAACCTCCCCATTATCCATGTACTGCTTCCCACTGAGAATATCCTTCATTGGGCCAAACGCATGCAAATCGGAAGGTGTAAGATCCGGGCTCTAGGGTAGATGTGAAAGAACAATCAAATGACGTTTTGTGAGCCCTTGCGTTGTCATGGAGAAGTAGAAATTTATTTGCATTTTAATGGCGATGAACACACTGAAGTCGTTTCTTCAATTTCCTAATAGTAAATACAGTTCAGAATTGACGAAATAAATCACAGGTGAACAGCCTGGTATGAGTGTGCATAGGACACAATATTTTGGCAATCGACCACGTTGCCATCATCACGTGCACTGATGTACTGAGCGGCGGTGGGCCGGCGCCAGGTATATATAGGACAATCCCCCTCCCGCTCCTCCCTCAGGCGCTTCCTACGAGCCGTTCCCCGCCGTCTGGGCGCTGCGTCCTAGGTCTTCTCGTTCAGGAGGGTCTGCCGGCACCGCTCTCGTTATTCTTCCCTCCTCCCCCGAAGTCGGTACACTCTGGGAAGTATCCTTTTTCTTCTTAATCCGGGTGATCGCGGGTTCCCACGCCTTGCTAAGGATGTAACCGCTGTCTCGATTTAGTTGTGGCTCCCTTACTCTCCTATATATACATGGCGCCAGCCCACCGCCCGTCAGTACATCAGCGCACCTGATGATGGCAACGTGGTCGATTGCCGAAATATTGTGTCCTGTGCACACTCATACTAGGCTGTTCACCCGAGATTTATTTCGTCATAAAATACGCCTGGAGAAATTGAAGAATCACAGTTCAGAATTAATAGTTGCACCATGAGGGAGGACACAAAGCAGAATCACCCCTTCAGAGTGCCAGAAGACCGTCACCATGACTCTACCAGCTGAGAGTGTGGCTTTGAAATTTTTTTCGTAGGAGAGGCCACGTGGATCCTCTCCATGGATTGCTGTTTTTTTTCGGTTCGAAGTGATGAGCCCACGTTGGATCGCCTGTGACGATGTTCGAAAAAAAATTGTCCCAACCAGCCTTGTAACGCGCAAGCAGTTCGGCACAGACGGTCCTTCGTACTCGTTATGGCCTTCTGTTAGGCGGCGAGGACGGGCACACACCTACGAGTATCCAAACTGGTGGGCGAGTATGTCAGCACTACCAGCAGAGACATCCAGCTGAGCAGCGAAATGTCTGATCCGTCGGTCACCTCGAATGAGAGTGTCCGCACGTTCCAACATTGCAAGAGTCACAGCTGTGTGCGGCCGGCTGGCACGCGGGCGATCGGACAGGTTTGCGCGACCTTGTTGCGATGATGACAGATTCCTCACCCAACGACTCACCGTGCATTTGGTCCACTGCAGGTCTCTGTAGACATGCTGCAAGCGCCTATGAATATCTGCGATGCTCTGGTTTTCCGCCAAAAGAAACTCAATGACAGCTCTGTGCTTGGAACGCTCCTCCATTACAGACGCCATTTTGAAGGCTACGTAGAGCGCCGCCACCCGTCGAAACTTAATGAAACTGCGGGAATATTCCACGATGTCCCACAACTAACCCCGCGTCTTTTCAACAGAAAAAGGCAAAAAAGTGTTGCATTACCTATTGAACCTCCCTCGTAAGTCAACGTATTCCTACACTGCTGCTCATTAAAATGTAACGCCAGGAAGGATAGCAAAAACTGAAATTTTATGTATAGAAATTTATAGTTGATTTGGAGGTATGGAGGCTGCGATATTTAGTATACAGAGCTGCTATCTCCGGCAGCAACAATGGCTTTATCCCGGTTGTGCATCAAATTGAACTGTGCTTGAACAACAGGTACGGGTACTCTATTCTACGCTGCTTGAACTCTTTGTCGGAGTTCATAGTAGACGTTGCAGCTGATTGGCGGTGGAGTGTCAGAGTCTCTTGGTAAGCGGTGATCAGATGTATTCGTCTGCCTCGATAGCTGATTGGTATTCCGGGACGGTAGCTCAGCGTGTTCGGTCAGAGGGCTGCTCGCTCTCTGTAATAATAAAAAAAATGAGTTAATTGATCAACGACGAACTGAAACGGGTGTCTACAGCCGGAACGGTAGCTCGGCGTGTTCGGTCAGAGAGCCGGTTGGCCTCTGTAATAAAAAACTGAGTGGAAGGATCAACCACCGAACTTGAACAGGATGTCTTGCGACGTCCGCAACGACCGAACAAAACGATCAATAACGAACAAAATGAAAAAAAAAAAGTGGTCAGCGTGATGGATTGCCATCCTACAGGCCCGGGGGTTCGATTCCCGGCTGGATCGGAGATTTTCTCCGCTCAGGGACTGGGTGTGGTGTCGTCTTCATCATCATTTCACCCCCTTCCGGCGCGCAGGTCGCCCAGTGTGGCGTCGAATGTAATAAGACCTGCACCAAGGCGGCCAGACCTGCTCCGCAAGGGGCCTCCCGGCCAATGACGCCAAACGCTCATTTCCTTTTTACCAGATGTATTCAAGGAGTAAAACATCCGGAGAAAGTAGTGACCAGCTCAACAGTCGAATACCTGTATCGAGGTATGTCAGGAAGCATGGGGTCTTGCGCTACTTTGTTGAAAAATAAAGTTAAAAGGTAACTGGATACAGAGTACAGAGACAGCTCTTAACATGCCAGAAATGTAATGCCTGCTGCCAAATTGTCTTCTATGCGAAACAGAGGTGATCGTGTCACCTACCCAGTGGCACAGCATACGATCATGGCAGGTGCTGGGCCAGCAAGATGATGACGATGACTGCTATATAGCAACGTTTGTTTCCCATGTAGCCTCCACACATGGACACGTCCATCATGTTCCTGTGTGTTATGTCGAGTGTTGTTGTGAAGCACACCACTCTTAGTGCCTTCTCCCCATCTTCAAGAGAAAGCAGCAGGAGGATCACCACTTTTATTCGTGACGCTAGAGACGCCATCGCATTATCCTTGTGGCTTCTTGTCTTTCATCAATCGGGCCCATTTCCTTTCTCAAGGTATGTGATGTGTCTATATAACCCTGCACAGCCAAATGAACAAAATGTATTTCTTCTCAGGCGGTAGTCTAGTGTTATCGTTGAGGTCCTACGTGGCATTGCGTATGGCCGTCATTTACTCATTGATTCCATTTATTCGCACAATAGTCGTGTGATCCCGATCACTGTGAGCAGTAACATCGCAGAACGGTAAACCACAGTCTTGATAGGGCTGTAATTATCGTCTGGCAGTGTTAATACGGAACCAATTTACGCTGGAAAAAGTTGGGTCGGCTTGTGACCACCATGTGCAAATCTGGCGCTGGACGCTGTATGACGGTATGACATCCACGCTGTCATTTTGCAAGCCTTAATGTGTGTGTACAGTACAGCTATCGAGAAGAGGGATAGTGCACCGTTAGTGAAACGTTTATGTGAACAGCAGGAATTGAAGTGCTACATTGAGAGAGTATCACGGACTGAAAGGTCGGAGGAAAGGCCCGATATCATTAAATGGTTTATAGAAGACCATAATAAATTTCGAAAATATGGATGGGCTTGAAGTGGCACCTGGAGGAGGAAGCGTCTATCCCAGTGGAAGTTACAGACGAGGTTGCTGTTGTTGTAAAGGACCATGCAGCACGTGCCCCGGGCAGGGCTAGTGCTTGTGCAGTATCACGAGAATTCTCCATCCCACAGTCAACAGTACGGAAAGCGTTATGGTCGATTTCACACTGCTGCTTGCACTAGCTGCAGGGGGTGCAACAACTGAAACCTCATGACCCCCAGAAATTTTCTGAATTTGCTCTTTGGTTTCTGGCAGAAACCGGACATGTGGCCAGGCAATATTCCATGGAGTGAAGAGGCACATTTACACTGTAGGGTTCAATGTATACACAGAACTGCCGAATATGGTGTAATGTTAAACCACATGTGCACAAAGAGCCTTTGCACTCGCTGTATGTGACCGTGTGATGTGGATTCCCAAGCACCTTCATTATCTCCTTTGAAGAGAGTACACCCAGAGGATCTGTCAGATGTACCGTGATGTCTGCACATTATCGAGAACTCTTTGTAGAGCCTGTGATTACTGCTTTTGAGGAGCGTAACTGCGTGGAAACCACCGTTTTCATGCAAGATGGTCCAACATCTCAAGTTGCTCGCCAAGTGAAAGATTTGTGTAATACAACCTTTCACAAATGTGTTACTTCCTGAGGTTTTCCTGGTGCATGGCGTAGAAGATCACCTGATCTGAATCCATGTGAATTTTGGCACTGGGGTATTTAACAGAACGTGTTTACCAGGAACACGTTCGAGTTCTACCTGACATTCATACTCGCTGTTCAGCTTCGACCGGAATTGCTGCTAGCAACTAGTGATCATGTCGTTTTACGGATGCAGTATCTAGCCAGCGTCTCTGGTGCTCATACTGAACTAATTGTGTAAGCAGTGGTTAATAATAAAATCTACATTATGCCTTTATCACTTGTTTGACGTGTTCTGCCTACATCCCATTCCTAATCTTTTACGTATGGAAATATTTCTATACGACTTTCTTGTGTTTGCAGTGTCAGATTTGCACCTGGTGGCAAAAATTGGAACTAATTTTTTTCCAGCCTAAATCGTTTCCACATTAACGTATTAGAATATCTACCAAATTTCGTTGCCATGCGATAATTGAAGCCCCCACTGGATCTCTTTGAATAGCTCCACTTTAATAAATGAAAAGCACCAGTTTGCTTTTGTTCTACAATATTACTTTTATTGTAAACCGGTTTTCGGCTTACAAGGCCACCTTCAGACATTTACTGAGTATTACCACCAAAGAAGTTAAATGTTAGCAGACAACATTGGAAGAGAAGTAACACATCTAGACTGATGTAGAAACATACAGTAAGTAACATCTTTGCAATGAAAATGTAAAAACTGAACTGTACATGAATAACAATGGAGTAGACAGGAAAACCTTTAGCACAAAATAGGAATAGCATACCTACATAACAGTTTCTATTAATAAACAAAACTAATAAAATAAATTAAAATTAGTACTAGACAAGGCTTCATCAGGAGGTATGAAACATGGAGAGTGATACATAACAAATTAAAAGAAGAGACAGTTATCAATGTAAATACAGAATACATAAGGAACTTACGCAATATCAATAAGATAAACAGAAATAAATAAATGCAGGGAAAACAGAGGTGTTTGAGGGAACCTACAGTCTAAGAGTGTGGTGGTACTGCATTTTAACATTAACATTATGATCAAAGCAGTGGCTGTGTAACAGTTCTCATTAAATAAATGAGCAAAGTAAAATATGAACAGTATTTGAGACAACTGCAAGTGGTGTTAAACATGGACAGTAATACAAGTACCAGTTAAAAGAATGCCTTAACTATTGAAACTACAGTCTATGTGGGATACAAAGACAACTTCAACAAAACAAAACAATTTAATGAATACAGGAAAATAGGAATATGTAGGAAGAGAGAGTGTGGGAAGTAATGAACAACAAAGAAGGTTATATGAAGTTCAGGAGAGGGGAAGTGTTGAGCTGTGTCTGGTAATTTAGGATGAGATCTGGACTGTGAGCAAGATGTTTGTTAAATTCCAGGGCTTCGAGCAGGTTGAGTTTATGGCCTTTGTTTGCTAAGTGAAGTACATGGGACACTGGCTGGTAGTTGTGCTCTCACTCAGTACATGCTCAGCAAATGCAGAGTCTGAATTCTGCAACCTCCAGCTGCGTTCATGTTCAGCCAGCCTAGTTGATACACTCCTGGAAATGGAAAAAAGAACACATTGACACCGGTGTGTCAGACCCACCATACTTGCTCCGGACACTGCGAGAGGGCTGTACAAGCAATGATCACACGCACGGCACAGCGGACACACCAGGAACCGCGGTGTTGGCCGTCGAATGGCGCTAGCTGCGCAGCATTTGTGCACCGCCGCCGTCAGTGTCAGCCTGTTTGCCGTGGCATACGGAGCTCCATCGCAGTCTTCAACACCGGTAGCATGCCGCGACAGCGTGGACGTGAACCGTATGTGCAGTTGACGGACTTTGAGCGAGGGCGTATAGTGGGCATGCGGGAGGCCGGGTGGACGTACCGCCGAATTGCTCAACACGTGGGGCGTGAGGTCTCCACAGTACATCGATGTTGTCGCCAGTGGTCGGCGGAAGGTGCACGTGCCCGTCGACCTGGGACCGGAGCGCAGCGACGCACGGATGCACGCCAAGACCGTAGGATCCTACGCAGTGCCGTAGGGGACCGCACCGCCACTTCCCAGCAAATTAGGGACACTGTTGCTCCTGGGGTATCGGCGAGGACCATTCGCAACCGTCTCCATGAAGCTGGGCTACGGTCCCGCACACCGTTAGGCCGTCTTCCGCTCACGCCCCAACATCGTGCAGCCCGCCTCCAGTGGTGTCGCGACAGGTGTGAATGGAGGGACGAATGGAGACGTGTCGTCTTCAGCGATGAGAGTCGCTTCTGCCTTGGTGCCAATGATGGTCGTATGCGTGTTTGGCGCCGTGCAGGTGAGCGCCACAATCAGGACTGCATACGACCGAGGCACACAGGGCCAACACCCGGCATCACGGTGTGGGGAGCGATCTCCTACACTGGCCGTACACCACTGGTGATCGTCGAGGGGACACTGAATAGTGCACGGTACATCCAAACCGTCATCGAACCCATCGTTCTACCATTCCTAGACCGGCAAGGGAACTTGCTGTTCCAACAGGACAATGCACGTCCGCATGTATCCCGTGCCACCCAACGTGCTCTAGAAGGTGTAAGTCAACTACCCTGGCCAGCAAGATCTCCGGATCTGTCCCCCATTGAGCATGTTTGGGACTGGATGAAGCGTCGTCTCACGCGGTCTGCACGTCCAGCACGAACGCTGGTCCAACTGAGGCGCCAGGTGGAAATGGCATGGCAAGCCGTTCCACAGGACTACATCCAGCATCTCTACGATCGTCTCCATGGGAGAATAGCAGCCTGCATTGCTGCGAATGGTGGATATACACTGTACTAGTGCCGACATTGTGCATGCTCTGTTGCCTGTGTCTATTTGCCTGTGGTTCTGTCAGTGTGATCATGTGATGTATCTGAGCCCAGGAATGTGTCAATAAAGTTTCCCCTTCCTGGGACAATGAATTCACGGTGTTCTTATTTCAATTTCCAGGAGTGTATATCTCTGCCTGACTGACCAATGTAAAATTTGTTACAATCAGAACAGGTGATTTTGTATACCCCACTGTTGGCTAATATCTGTATCTTGTCTTTGCTATTAAAAACACACTGGGCTGTTGTGTTCCTGACATAGTAGGAAACCATATACTTGCAGGATTTCAGTGCTTTGGCTACAATCTGTGATACCTGACCTAGAAATGGTAATTATAGCCACTTGGTACTGTATGTGGCTCCATTGAAATGCTAATCGTTTGCAGATCCAAGCATTGCCGCATTGCTAGTTTGTTTAGTTTTAATAACCAACAGTGTACTTTTTACTCTAACCCCTGGAAGCGGATCTCGTCCTTAGTCCTGAGAAACTGCGCACAGAAGCTGAGTCGTCGTCTACGGTATGCGGAAAACGCCTAGCAACCCAAATTGCGCCTCTGGCGGGGAACGCGGTATGCCTACGTTCACCACAAGCCACGCGGTCCTGCCGCACACACAGCAGCCTTATCTATATTGCTCGCTCTAAATTCCCGCACACCAAAGAATGCGCCCGAGGCTCTGCGCAATCTGCACTAAATCTCCCGGGTGATTACCATCTGCATCGCCCTCTCAGCCACTCCAGTCGTAAACATCCGCCAGCACCTGCTGCGTAACTATGCCGTAATTGACTGTCTGCCTCTCCTATCCCAGCAAATGTAGGCTGCTGGCTCAGCAAGTAAAGAAATCTTATCTATGGCGCATGCCTGCGAAATAAACTATTCATAAGCGTTGTTGGTAGCAATATTATATCCAGTCACTAAACTGATCCTGGAAAACGTTGTTCAGCTGCATGTATTGCCCTCCAAGGACGGGAAACATACATTACGTACGAGAACTGACAGGGAACAATAAGAATGAGAGACCAAGAACTCGTATTAAAAGGGGCGTAAGACAACCATGCAGTCTTTCCTTTCCTGCTTTTGAATACTCTTCAGTCTATACATCGACGAACCAAAGTTTTTATTTTATTAGTTTCTCTCTTTTCCAAGAGCTCTTTATGTTTACACCACAGTCTGCGACAGCGGTGCTCCAAGCAGCCAGCAAGCTACACTTCTGAATGCAACGTCGGATGAGTGCCAATAGTATCGTTTATATTGATTCGTTACATAGTTTTTACATTAGGGAGAGTATTCGATGCCATAAAACTTGACAATATCTGAAAAATAACACCACATTTGTCTTTCTTTAGTTTCCTGAGGACCAAGGGAGGTGTGAAACGGTACCGTTTATTTACGATTCTCTTGTGACGTGCAGATGTCTACTGAAGAAAGTCGTTTTCTCTTGAGGTTAGAAACTAATGTCTGCTAGCGGAAGAGCGAGTTATTGGTACAGCTGCCAGTCCATCTTCCCCTCCCCCCACGTGGGGTGAGGGAGCATGAAATAACAACAAAGAAAAAAAATTCTCTTGAGAACAAAAAATTTCTAGTAAGCAGCAGAAGACCTGACCATTTGCAGAAAGACGTCGTATACCTACCCAACAACGCGAAGTTTTGTTTCCCACAACTTCAGCCAAATCAGTGAATGTGCAACGCAGGAAGCTTGTATCGAATGTAATACAGCCATCACAACTGCAAGAGAAGGGAAACACACAGACCTGATAATAAAACGTCAAAAGCAATACATCTGTTTCCAATGCCCACAGTTGTTGTTACATTTGTGCCACAAATGGCAAGAATCAACACATTCACTTCTGAAGCAAAAGTAAATACATTTACAAAAATATTCGTGCATTAGAAAGTCTAGTGAAGTGTAAGAATGGGGGAATAATTAGACTCCATAAAAAGATGTTAAGGAAAGTGCTATTATAACAACAGAGAAAAGAAATATATGATTCTCGAGCTTGACAGATGTGTTTATATTCTGTTGCTTTCAGTTTTTTTTTTCTTCATTGTTATTTCATCCTCCCCACCCCATAAGGGCACGAGGGTAGGCTGACAGGAGATACAATTTGCCGCTCTTCAGTCACATTAGAGGAATATATATATTGCTCAGATAATTCAATTTATACAAGATGTAGCCTCTTTAAGTTATTAAATACATTTTTAAGAGGTGTTTCCATGCATCTCTGTCCTCTGCTGTCTTCTGCCAGTTGAAGCCCCCAACCTGGCTGAGTTCCTTATCCCAGCGATCAGGTGGTCTCCCTGGTGGTCTTCGTTTTTCTCTGGGACTCCACTCTAAAACTGGTTTTGTCCATCTTCCATCCTTCGTTCGTGCAATATGTCCTGCCCACAGCCATTTTAGAGTCTTAATCCGTTCTATAATATCTTTTACTCCTGTTATTACTCGAATGTCTTCACTTTTCTGTCGATCTTTCTTAGTGAGACCTAACACTGACCTTTCCATAGCTCTCTGAGCAGTTCCAAGTTTCCTTTGGAAAAATTCATTCAAAGTTTCACACCCGTACGTTAAAACCGGTAGTACACACTGATCAAAAACTGTCATCTTTAAGTAGACTGGCATGTCAGATTTGAAAACTGTTGCATTCCTTCCGTAAGCCCTCCAATTCAGTTTAATTCAACGAAAAATTTCAGGTTTCAAATCTACTTTTGTGTCAATTAATTGCCCCAGATAAACGTATTCTGTAACATTGTTTAGGATGTTGACTTTCAGTGTTACTTGTCCTGCAGCTACCCATTTATTATGCATAACCTTAGTTTTGGAGTGATTTATTTTGAGTCCAACTTCCTGACAACGATCTGTTAAATCTTTTATAGAGGACTGCATTTTCATATTACTGTTATCTAGGACCACTATATCGTCAGAAAATCTCAGGCTGGTGAGCCTTTTACCATTTATCCTTATTCCTCTGTTGTTCCAAATAATTTTGGACATAGCCATCTTGACAACTGCTATAAATAACTTCGGGGATATAGGATCGTCTTGCTTTACTCCTTTTCCAATGGGAAATTCACACTTGTTTTTTCCTATGTTAATAGATGCTACGGACGTGTCATAAATGTTGCACAATATGTTTATGTTTTTTTCCACTCCTTGCTCGGCCAGTGCTTGTATGACTTTGTACGACTGCAGTGTGGCCAAGGCTTTTTCAAAGTCAATGAAGTGGCATTTCATACACATTGGCTCGAATAATTACCTCACGCAGTGTATTTATGTGGTCGACTGTACTGAAACCACTGAGGAATCCAGCTTGTTCTACGGGCTGTGCAGTTTCCACTACCATCAAAAGCATTACCGGTAGTTAACTAAAATACAGACGCAGATGAATGGAAAATGAGTGTCGCACATCAAGATACAAAAACAGAGGTGAATAAACAAAAATGGAAAGGCCGATGTTTAACTTATTGAAAAAGATGCAATGATGAGTGAAGAGATGAGTGGATATAGACTGCTATTGAGAAGGGTATCAAGGGAATGTAGCATTTAAAGGTAGTGTGTTAGTGGGGTTTGCGTCGTGGGTGTTTGGAGAAGAGATGGGGGAAGATCAGAATCGGGTACTGTTCCGAACCAAGACATAGAAAGTGATTGGAGAGAACCGGAGGGGAAAGAAGCCTTGATGAGGAGTGGTTGGCAGGGATCTCGTAGACTTGGTTCAAATGGCTCTGTGCACTGTGGGACTTAACATATATGGTCATCAGTCCCCTAGAACTTAGAACTACTTAAACCAAACTAACCTAAGGACATCACACAACACCCAGTCATCACGATGCAGAAAAAATCCCTGACCCCGCCGGGAATCGAACCCGGGAACCCAGGCGTGTGAAGCGAGAACGCTACCGCACGACCACGAGCTGCGGACTCGTAGACTTGGTAGGATAGGTATATATCAGGATGGATTTCATGATTGGGTAAGGGAATGTGATTAAATTTTCGTTGGGAGAGGATATGGAGAGTGTGGCGGCGTAGTGTTGGGGGAATATGGTGACAGAGGCGCAGCTGAGTAGCGGGATCAGTGAGCAGGGGGGAAACTAGAGGTGGGTAGCGTCCAATTTGCAGGTATAGAATTACAGGATACTCGGAGGTGTTCAAGATGGAAGAGTAGGTTGATTAGCAGATGAAGCTTCCATATTAGTCGGCGAATAAGTGTTAGCCCAAGGTATTTTAGTGTGTGAGTTAACTGGATAGGACGGTGGTAAATGGTAAGGTAAAAGTCATGGAAATAGAAGATGTGGTGGTTTAGTCTACAATTACTGCCTGGGTTTGGGTAGGGTTGATTTTGAGGAGTCAGTGGTTGCCCCAGGAGGTGAAGTGGTCGAGATGGAGCTGGAAGGATCGTTGGTATTTCTGGATGGTAGGGTAGAGGACGAGGAAAGTAGTGATATCGACATACTGTGGGAGATGAACAACAGTATTTGCAGTGTAGAGGACATATAGGAGACGTGAGAGGACAGAACCTTGAGGCACACCTGTAGTAAGATGGAAGTTATGGGAGTGGTGTTGTTGATGATGACATAAGACAGGTGGATAGAGAGAAAGGATGCGAAGTGACGAACACAATCTGTGGGAAGTCCATAGGTCTTGAGCTTAAAAAGGGACCTGGAATGACATACACGGTCATATGCTTTTTAGAGATCACGGGAGACAACAATGGTGGATTTGCAGTTATTGATTTTGTGGGATAGGAGTTGAACCATGAACCATGGACCTTGCCGTTGGTGGGGAGGCTTGTGTGCCTCAGCGATACAGATAGCCGTACCGTAGGTGCAACCACAACGGAGGGGTATCGGTTGAGAGGCCAGACAAACGTGTGGTTCCTGAAGAGGGGCAGCAGCCTTTTCAGTAGTTGCAAGGGCAACAGTCTGGATGATTGACTGATCCGGCCTTGTAACAATAACCAAAATGGCCTTGCTGTGCTGGTACTGCGAACGGCTGAAAGCAAGGGGAAACTACAGCCGTAATTCTCCCGAGGGCATGCAGCTTTACTGTATGATTACATGATGATGGCGTCCTCTTGGGTAAAATATTCCGGAGGTAAAATAGTCCCCCATTCGGATCTCCGGGCGGGGACTACTCAAGAGGATGTCGTTATCAGGAGAAAGAAAACTGGCGTTCTACGGATCGGAGCGTGGAATGTGAGATCCCTTAATCGGGCAGGTAGGTTAGAAAATTTAAAAAGGGAAATGGATAGGTTGAAGTTAGATATAGTGGGAATTAGTGAAGTTCGGTGGCAGGAGGAACAAGACTTCTGGTCAGGTGACTACAGGGTTATAAACACAAAATCAAATAGGGGTAATGCAGGAGTAGGTTTAATAATGAATAGGAAAATAGGAATGCGGGTAAGCTACTACAAACAGCATAGTGAACGCATTATTGTGGCCAAGATAGATACGAAGCCCACACCTACTACAGTAGTACAAGTTTATATGCCAACTAGCTCTGCAGATGACGAAGAAATTGAAGAAATGTATGATGAAATAAAAGAAATTATTCAGATTGTGAAGGGAGACGAAAATTTAATAGTCATGGGTGACTGGAATTCGAGTGTAGGAAAAGGGAGAGAAGGAAACATAGTAGGTGAATATGGATTGGGGGACAGAAATGAAAGAGGAAGCCGCCTGGTAGAATTTTGCACAGAGCACAACATAATCATAACTAACACTTGGTTTAAGAATCATGAAAGAAGGTTGTATACATGGAAGAACCCTGGAGATACTAAAAGGTATCAGATACATTATATAATGGTAAGACAGAGATTTAGGAACCAGGTTTTAAATTGTAAGACATTTCCAGGGGCAGATGTGGAATCTGACCACAATCTATTGGTTATGACCTGTAGATTAAAACTGAAGAAACTGCAAAAAGGTGGGAATTTAAGGAGATGGGACCTGGATAAACTAAAAGAACCAGAGGTTGTACAGAGATTCAGGGAGAGCATAAGGGAGCAATTGACAGGAATGGGGGAAATAAATACAGTAGAAGAAGAATGGGTAGCTTTGAGGAATGAAGTAGTGAAGGCAGCAGTGGATCAAGTAGGTAAAAAAAGAGGGCTAGTAGAAATCCTTGGGTAACAGAAGAAATATTGAATTTAATTGATGAAAGGAGAAAATATAAAAACGCAGTAAGTGAAACAGGCAAAAAGGAATACAAACGTCTCAAAAATGAGATCGACAGGAAGTGCAAAATGGCTAAGCAGGGATGGCTAGAGGACAAATGTAAGGATGTAGAGGCCTATCTCACTAGGGGTAAGATAGATACCGCCTACAGGAAAATTAAAGAGACCTTTGGAGATAAGAGAACGACTTGTATGAATATCAAGAGCTCAGATGGAAATCCAGTTCTAAGCAAAGAAGGGAAAGCAGAAAGGTGGAAGGAGTATATATAGAGTCTATACAAGGGCGATGTACTTGAGGACAATATTATGGAAATGGAAGAGGATGTAGATGAAGATGAAATGGGAGATATGATACTGCGTGAAGAGTTTGACAGAGCACTGAAAGACCTGAGTCGAAACAAGGCCCCCGGAGTAGACAATATTCCATTGGAACTACTGACGGCCGTGGGAGAGCCAGTCCTGACAAAACTCTACCATCTGGTGAGCAAGATGTATGAAACAGGCGAAATATCCTCAGACTTCAAGAAGAATATAATAATTCCAATCCCAAAGAAAGCAGGTGTTGACAGATGTGAAAATTACCGAACTATCAGCTTAATAAGTCACAGCTGCAAAATACTAACACGAATTCTTTACAGACGAATGGAAAAACTAGTAGAAGCCAACCTCGGGGAAGATAAGTTTGGATTCCGTAGAAACACTGGAACACGTGAGGCAATACTGACCTTACGACTTATCTTAGAAGAAAGATTAAGGAAAGGCAAACCTACGTTTCTAGCATTTGTAGACTTAGAGAAAGCTTTTGACAATGTTGACTGGAATACTCTCTTTCAAATTCTAAAGGTGGCAGGGGTAAAATACAGGGAGCGAAAGGCTATTTACAATTTGTACAGAAACCAAATGGCAGTTATAAGAGTCGAGGGACATGAAAGGGAAGCATTGGTTGGGAAGGGAGTAAGACAGGGTTGTAGCCTCTCCCCGATGTTGTTCAATCTGTATATTGAGCAAGCAGTAAAGGAAACAAAAGAAAAATTCGGAGTAGGTATTAAAATTCATGGAGAAGAAATAAAAACTTTGAGGTTCGCTGATGACATTGTAATTCTGTCAGAGACAGCAAAGGACTTGGAAGAGCAGTTGAATGGAATGGACAGTGTCTTGAAAGGAGGATATAAGATGAACATCAACAAAAGCAAAACAAGGATAATGGAATGTAGTCTAATTAAGTCGGGTGATGCTGAGGGAATTAGATTAGGAAATGAGGCACTTAAAGTAGTAAAGGAGTTTTGCTATTTGGGGAGCAAAATAACTGATGATGGTCGAAGTAGAGAGGATATAAAATGTAGGCTGGCAATGGCAAGGAAAGCATTTCTGAAGAAGAGAAATTTGTTAACATCTAGTATTGATTTAAGTGTCAGGAAGTCATTTCTGAAAGTATTCGTATGGAGTGTAGCCATGTATGGAAGTGAAACATGGACGATAAATAGTTTGGACAAGAAGAGAATAGAAGCTTTCGAAATGTGGTGCTACAGAAGAATGCTGAAGATTAGATGGGTAGATCACATAACTAATGAGGAAGTATTGAATAGGATTGGGGAGAAGAGAAGTTTGTGGCACAACTTGACCAGAAGAAGGGATCGGTTGGTAGGACATGTTCTGAGGCATCAAGGGATCACCAATTTAGTATTGGAGGGCAGCGTGGAGGGTAAAAATCGTAGAGGGAGACCAAGAGATGAATACACTAAGCAGATTCAGAAGGATGTAGGTTGCAGTAGGTACTGGGAGATGAAAAAGCTTGCACAGGATAGAGTAGCATGGAGAGCTGCATCAAACCAGTCTCAGGACTGAAGACCACAACAACAACAACAACAGGAGTTGAGTAAGGTACAGGAGTTGGTTATTGGAGGAAAAATTGGGACAGAAGCCACGTTAATGGAAGGGAATGGATAGATGTTGTTGTAGGTGGTTATTGCGGCTTCGGGATAGGATGGACTCAAAGACCTTGCTGAAATGGAGGTGAGGCTGAAGGGACGATAGGAGGGGGTGTCAGTGTCACGTTTGTTAGGTTTGAGGAAGAGGAGGATCCGAGAAGTTTTCCGTGGTTCAGGATAGAAACTCATGTGTAGGACTACAATGTAAAAGGTGGCTAGGATTTGCAGGAAGGTGAGGGACCAGTCTTTCAGGCGTCTGTAGGTGATGCAGTCGTAACTGGTGGCCCTGTTGCTTTTGTGATGGATTGTCTGTTGATGTCGAGGTAGTGGAAGGCAGGAGCGAGGGGTGGGAGAGAGCTATCGGTACCCTCGTGGACTTTCGGGAATAAGGAGTACCATAATCAAACTGGGGATCATCTGGGATGGTAAAGAAGTTAAAGAGATAGGACGCGAAGTGACTGGCTTTGCTGAGAGAGTGATTATCGCGCACAAGCAGGTCGGAGGGACCAGGATTGTTGCCAGTAAGGAGGTGAAATGCCTTCCAGTACTCGGAAGACTTTATGAGCAGTGTGGCACTGAGGTGTGCGCATTTTTGGCGCTATACACGTCGTTTTTTTGCATTCTAAATATTTCGTACATTTTGTTGTAGTTGTCGATGGCGTGTAAGTGGGTCTCGGTCACGGGCTTGCAGGAAGGATCGGTAGAGGCAACGGGATTCATGGAAGAGTAGGAGTGTACGTGGAGGGAGTGTGGGACGGTGTGGTTAGATCGGAATGTGCTGAGCTGTGGCTTTTGACAAGGTCTGTTCTAGGAAGGTGCAGCATGGTGCACGTCATGGGGATTTTGCAAGGATAAGGGATGGCTTTGGAGTGCAGTAGCAATGGTTTCTCTGTAGGCATCCCAGTTGATACAGGAGTGGTCCTTCACGTTTTTGGGAGATGCAGTAGGAGTGGGTGTGGGTGTATTGGTAGGGTGTGTGGTGTAGGATATCGTAAGTAGATCGCTTCTGGTGGTCGAGAACTGCTGCAGTAATGCACCCAAGGTGGTTGGAGAGAGGCGAGGATAACATCAGGAGAGGGATAGGGACCGTATCGTCACGGAGGGAGTCAGTAAACCGATGCCACCGTTGGAGTTCAGCATTGGTTTATGCGGAGTAAGCTACAATTATACACGTATTCGAAAGGATTTCTTCATGTATAAGTCGTAGCTCATGTCATTGAATCAGTGATTTCGTTTTTTTAAATATTTTTTCGCGATAGTTCCTCTCTCTTAGTAATTTGCTAATCCATGGAACGCAAAAATATAATAACTGCTACGTTAATGAAATGGAAAAATAATAAAAAAGGAGCATTATCCTTGTAATGCATGTGACTGCTTTCTCATCTCTTGTAGTGCTAGTGTCGCTCCAGCCGTCAAACGGTAACGAAAATGGTTCAAATGACTCTAAGCACTATGGGACTTAACATCTGAGGTCATCAGTCACCTAACTCTCCTAAGGACATCACACACATCCATGCGCGAGGCAGGATTCGAACCTGCGACCGTAGCGGTCGCGCATTTCCAGACTGTAGCGCCTAGAACCGCTCGGCCACCCAGGCCGCCCTCAAACGGTAACGACTTCGCGACTCTGTGTACTAAATACTGGCGTACTCTGAGATTATTAGACACTTACACTTTTATTCTTTGGTCACATTTCATTCTTTCATCATCATTATATCTGTACATATTTCCCACCTAATACTCACGGAACGACTGTGAAAACTGTCAAAACATCTTGACACATTTGTTTTCTTATTTCATGTCTGTAACAAAAATATGGTTTTCTGTGCAGATATTCACTAGAAAATGGCTTCATAAGCCGAAACCAGAACTGAAAATAAATAAGTAACGACCTAAGTAAAGAAAAAAATGGCGCATTCGTTTAATAAACATTCGACAGTGGTACCGTCCATGAAGAAGATTAAAATTCAGCGTATGGTGATCGCATTGCTATCCGCAGCTAAAGCGAGGAAAAATTGCAAGACTTGCAGAAAGAACAGAATATGGATTGAGAGTAAACTGAAGACAGACGAACGTAATGAGGGACAGCAGAAACGAGATTAGCGATAAATTTAACATCGAAATTGGGGACCACGTGGAATTCGTCTTTGAAGCGAAATAACGCCTGACGGTCGAAGCAAGCAGGATATAAGGAGTAGACCAGCTCATGCAAAGAGGCTATTCGTCAACAGAAGAAATTTCTGAGAAGCTACGGGGGAAACAAGGATATCGAAGCGTCTGTGAATACCGAAACGATGATGTGACGTAGCGAAATTGAAAATTAAGTGCACTGGTAAGTTAAGAAATAAGTTATCCGCAGAATCGAATCATAAAGAAATATTTAGAAAACACTGGCTAGAAGAAAGGACAAGATTACGGAAAGTAGGTTGAGACTTGAGACTTGTGTGGTACTAGAGGGAGACGTAGAGAGTGAAAACAGTAGTGGAAGAGAGAGATTGGCATGAAGTGATTGGCACAGTAGAGGAAGCAGAGGTGGACGACATCAAACTAGTCACAAGTCCGATGACCCCCTGACCACTTGACGCCCTCGCCCATCCCCGTTTCCCACCTCCCCCCTCCCCCCCACACACACATACAAAAAAGTAGGAGGAAGGAAAACTGCGTTTAATGTTTAACGTTCCGTCGACATCGAGGTCATTAGAGACAGAACACAAACTCAGATCGTGTCAAGGAGGAAAGGAAATTAGCCGCGCTCTGTCAAAGGAACCACCCCGGAATTTACCAAGAACTATTTGGGGAAATCACGGAAAACCTAAATCTGGATGGCCGGACGCGAGTTTGAACCATCGTCCTCCCGAATGCGAGTCCGGTGTGCCAACCACTGCTCGTTATGCCAAATGCAAGTTTCCTGTTGGTGAATCAGATTTTAGTGTTATACGCAACAAATAGGAAGATAAATGAATAAGTAAACAAGTAAAAATTAAAAATATAATAAAATACAAACCGCAGAGCTGTTTCGCTGTCAACAAATAGGCAGTTATAGGAATTTCCAGCATGCTGGAATAGCTAACGGTCAGCAAATTCTGTTGATCAATACAACAACCAAAGCTGCAAATTTCACTTTTTTCATTCACTCGATGATTAGTTTCGGGCACGTACTCATTTTCAAATCAGCGTCAGATAGTCAAAAATATTGGGTCCCGGTCCGAAACTAGTCATCGAGCGAATAAAAAAAAAAAGTGTAATTCGCCACTTTGGCTAGTTTTTCATTGTACTGAGTAGGCAGGTAATTGAATCGTCTTCATGTAATGTGATAACTGACGCGAAATTTCACTACCTGTTGTTAATCCTCATCGCTATAAAGCGAACAATTCGTTTTATGAGATGAACACTATTTACAACAAAGTAAAACGTACACATTTAAACAATTATTTTTTGATGGTACCATTAGGACAATAAATAGTCGAAAATCGCATTGGATGCAGTGATAACACGATTCCTTCTTCATCGTTTCATTACCGATCGGTGCAAAACCAACCCAAAATGTGCATTTTATACTTTTGATGCGTTGGCTAATTTGGTGCCATGAGAGAGGGTCTATGTAGTAGCCGCGAATGAAGGGAAATGAAGATCTTATGGAAAGATCACCGCAGTCCAATCCACATCATCGAAAAATTCTCTTACATCTATCTTCTTTCTACTTTACTAGCTCCAAAACGTTTCCCTTCTTCTCCTTCTTCTTCCACCTACAACCCAGTCCTTCCATTTCCCGTTTTCTTTTGCCCTCTCTTAATTTATTTCACCCGTAGAAGAACAGCACCCCTCGGAAGTGGCTGCCATCCCCAGTTATGCCACTGAGTGTAGAGCAATTTATTTTTATTTCCGTCTTGAAACCAATTAGCTGCAGAATAAATTTTCCTTCGTTCCGCCAGTGATTGGTTCAGCCTGTACACAGCGCCCACAAAGAATTTAAATGAAGCAGTTAAACGTTTTCCTGTTTAACTGGTTTGAAGGATCTTCGACGTCACGCAAGCTTCACCTTCCTCTGATTTGTTAAATTTTCACCATTTTCATCAATACACTACAACAAAATCAAATTTGTGTTATTTGGAAGAACGAAATTGAAACAGTTTATCCAAGAAATTCTATTTTTCCTATACAGCTTAGCAGCCGATACCTATGTTCCTGGCCAGCCACTGGAATTTAAAATACGGCATCAGCATCCAAGGTCGAACGCTCTCCATCTGGCTATCTGCTGGTGACTGCCTTCTTTTAAAAAGTCTCACTTAGCTTCAGCCAGTGTGGCATAATTTGTGCGAACAAACTAATGAACCTATGGCAAAGTCACGACCAGTAGGGCCATGAAAGAAATAAAAATCAGTATAGAATTCGCTGGCAACGTAAAGGATTGCCCGTATCTACGTCAAATAGCTTCTATAGAAAATGGGGAGAATAAATATGAGGTCTATTCAACCAATTCCGAAATATTTGTAATTTCGCGCCAATCGTATGTTGGAGAGAAATGTGGTTGACATCCCTGGACACACTCGCTGGACACACCTGTATTTAATATGTAACTCCCGGAAGTTTCATCGTTCTATGTCTGTTAGTTATTGTGCAGTGCTGTATTGAGTAGAACGTTGTGTCGCACGGTTTGAAAATTTCGTGATGGCAGAGTTAAAGGAAAAACGTGTCTGCATTAATTTTTGCGTGAAACTCAAGGAAACCTTTACAGAGACATACCAAATGAAGCAGGAAGCCTACGGTGATGAGTGCTTAAGCCGTACTCGGTGTTAGGAATGGTTCACAGATTTAAAAATGCCCGCACGGAAGGTAAAGATGACGCTCGATTCAGGACGCCCTTCGACGTCTACCGACGATTCTCATGTCAGGAACGTCAACGTAATTGTGCCTGCCAATCGAAGATTGACTGGCCGAGAGATTGCAGAAGAATCTATTATCTCTGTTGGATCATATCATGAAATCCTGACTCAGCATCTTGGAATGCATTGTCTTGCCGGCCTTAGTGGCCGCGCGGTTCTAGGCGCTACAGTCTGGAACCGCGCGACCGCTACGGTCGCAGGTTCGAATCCTGCCTCGGGCATGGATGTGTGTGATGTCCTTAGGTTAGTTAGGTTTAAGTAGTTCTAAGTTCTAGGGGACTGATGACCACAGCAGTTAAGTCCCATAGTGCTCAGAGCCATTTGAACCATTTTTGCATTGTGTTACCGCCAAGTTCCTCTCACGGCTCATGAGCCAAGACCAGAAAGACCTTCGCCTCGCAATCTGTGAAGAGCTTTTGGATCGTGCAAATGAGAACGAGATGTTCCTGAAGAGAATCTTAACTGCTGGTGAGACGTGGGTCTACGGTTATGATGTTGAGGCCATGGTTCTGTCTTCAAAATGGATCGGGAAAGATTCTCCAAGACCAAAAAAAAACTTATCAGGTCAGGTCAAATGTTAAAGACATGCTGATAGTTTTCTTTGACTTTGAAATATTAGTTCATCATGAACTCATACCACAAACTGTTAATCGATAGCAGTGTCGGGACGTGTTGCGACACCTGCGACAAAATATGAGAGAAGGCCTGAAATGTTCATGACTCTTGTATCTCGATAACGCAACCGCATATTCATCCCTGTTGGCGCGTAAGTATTGTACAAGAAACGAAATCACTGTGCCTCAATGTGCTTCATCACCCGTGCTCTCCAGACCTGGCCCCTGTGGACTTTTTTTTAGTTCCAAAGTTGAAAACCCCGTTGAAAGGACGAAGATTTGCAACGATAGACGAGATGAAAGAAAATTCGCAGACGGCGCTTCGTGCGATCCAGCGAGAGGCACACCAAGACTGCTTCCGGAAGTGGAAATGGCGTTGGGAGCGGTGTATCAATTGTGGAGGAAGTATTTCGAAGACCATGCACAATAAGTAAAAGGTAAACGTAGGAAATGTTTGTGGACAAAGTTCCAAAATTTTTTGAACAGACCTCGCAAGTGAGAAGAAGAAATGCAGAGATACGTTGGTGATGGTAAGTGGCTGAGTATTGAAAGGCAATTGCTATTCACTTCCAGCGAGCAAGGAAGAGATGCAATCCTCCGCTAGGAGTTTCCTCCCTCTCTCTTTTTTTTTTTTTTTTTTTTTTTTTTTTTTGCTTGAGTCTGCTGACTGATTTTATGCGGTCCACCAAGAATTCCTCTCCTATTGAAACCTCTCCATCTCAGAGCACCACGTCTTCAATTATTTGTTGGACGTGTTCAAATCTCGGTCTTCCCCTCCAGTTTTCACCCTCTACAGCTCCCTCAAATACGATGGAAGTTATACCCTGATGTCCTATCACACTGTCCCTTCTTCATGCAACTACTTAGCACGTTGTCCTCTGCTAACCGATTCAGCAGAGAACCTAATTTCTTGTCAGTCCACCTAATTTTCAACATTCTTCTATAGCGCCACATCTCAAACGCTTCGATTCTCTTCTGATTTTCACACAAGCCGTGATCCGATACAATGCTGTGCTCCAAATGTACATTAAGGCCGATGTTTGGTACTAGTAGACCTCTTCATGCCGGGAATGCTCTCTTTGTCTGCGCTACACATGCTTTTTACGGCCTCGCAGTTATTCCGTCAAGTGTTATTTTACCTGCAAGGTAGCAGAATTCCTGCATTTCGTCCACTTCGTGGTCCCCAATTTGTTAATCTCAAATCTGTTACTTTTATTTTCTTTTTTCTTTATTCGGACGACACTCAATCCGTAAAGTTTGTGCTCAATATACTGTTCATTCAATTCAGCAGAAACTGTACTTCTTCTACCCTTTCACTGAGGACAGCAAAGTCATCGGCAAATCTTAGATTGATATCCTTTTTCCCTTAATCTTAATCCTACTTCTGAAGCTCTCTTATTTCCGTCATTACTTCTTCTGTGTACAGACTGAACAATAGTGGCGAAGACTGCATCCCTGTATTACACCCTTCTAATCCGACGTCTTGATTCTTTGTCTTCCATTTATATATTCCGCTCCAGATCGTTGTACATATTGTATATTATCCGTATTACGCGCCGGCCGGAGGGGCCGAGCGGTTCTAGGCGCTACAGTCTGGAACCGCGCGACCGCTACGGTCGCAGGTTTGAATCCTGCCTCGGGCATGGATGTGTGTGATGTCCTTAGCTTAGTGAGGTTTGTTCTACGCTCTAGGGGATTGAAGACCACAGCAGTTGTGTTCCGTAGTGATCAGAGCCATTTGAACTATTTGAACCGCATTTCCCCATAGCTCAGATCTATTTTTATGAGAATTCTGAATATGTTTCTGAGAATTTTGAACATGTTGCACAATTTCACGTTTCCTACCGTTTTTCTAGGTCGAGAAATCCTATGAAGTTGTGATTTTTCTTAAGTCTCGGGTACATTATCACGGGAAACGTCAGAATTGCCTCTCTGCTGTTTTTACCTGCCCTACACTGATTGTTATCGATTCCTGTTTTGAATGTTGAACGCCATTCCTGGGGAATCATAAATTAGGCTGCGGTGCATATTTTAGTAAACAATAGTGTTCAACGATATCGACGATTTTGTTATTTCAGACATGACAAATAACTTCCTAATAGCGACTTTTTGTGGCTCTGAGTACTATGGAACTTAACTGCTAAGGTCATCAGTCCCCTAGAGCTTAGAACTACTTAAATCTAACTAACCTAAGGACATCACACACATCCATGCCCGAGGCAGGATTCGAACCTGCCACCGTAGCCGACTTTTTGTCAAAAATATCTAGAGGCGATGGGCGATGGTTCTTTGGGGAGAAACAATCGTGCTAGAAGAGAAGTAGTCTATCGACAATATCAAAAATAGCAAAACAAGTGAGAAACGACATGAATACAGTGCTGGCAACGACATGAAGGGAATAAATATTCATCAAGGTAGAACAGCTAATCACAGTTTACTTATTAATGCTCGTACTAGTGTGAGAGTCAGCCCGTAAAAGACTGACCTGAATTTTTTAAATAAAATTTCGCCTCTAACGCGGAATCGCTCCAACTCATACAGCGTTGAGCGACAAGCAGTTTATGATCGGAACCAAAATGACAGCGGTTTCACGCTGCACACACGATCTGGCCCTGTTCCTTGTGCTCAAAAAGCACCAGAAAGTGACAAATTTTTAAGTTACAGAAGAGATGAAACGAAACTCACGAAACATAAAAAAGGGACCGTGAACTTGTGGTTTCGCATATCGGTTTTGGATCTCCATTCTGTGTGCTGATTCTTGGGTTCAACCCTAAACATCTGCTTGCAGAGACACTGTCAGTGATACATCTGTCGGGTGTGGACGTCAGTAAACACATTTCTCTTGATAGCGTCCAGAAAAAGTAAAGTGTGGTGCACATTAGGTTCTACCTTATCTCCTCCTTCACATCTTCGCTTATTTACTTGTGACAACATAGCAGCACCCAGATTTTTCGGTATTTCGGCAAGTTAGCTTGTGACCGTCTTAATGTGATCCTGATAAGTCATAAGCTAAAGATCAAAGTACATAGAAAATACACTCCTTGACCATTTCTATGGACCAGAGACGTTGTTGGACAGGAATAATCACAGGCAACAATTGACGACATGAAACACAGTAGAGGAGCAGTGGTATATTTATAACGACAAATGATACAGATTTCACCACACGGGAAAGCAGAATAACAGATATAAATAACGTTCACGTTTGACACAGGTCAGACTCCCAACGTAAAGGTCGATATCGGACTCTCACTGAGGAATATGCCCTCTTGGAGTTCTAATGCATATTTTGCAACTGTTATTTATGCTGGGTACCAAACTGTTGACCAATCCTTGGGGAATATTCTTCCACGCCTCTCTCAAGTCGGTTTCCAGTTCTTGCACGTTTCGGAGAAGGGGTATTCGTTAAGAAAGACGTCTGCCACGAGATACCAAACATGCTCTGTAGCGTTTAGGTACGGAATGTACGCAGGCCAATCCATACGATTAATATCTTCACTGCCCAGTGTGTGCGACACCTCAGCGGCTCTGTGTGGGCGAGCATTGTCGTCCGGTAACATAAAGTCGGGATCTGCTGCATCCCTAAACAGATGGACATAATCCAGCATAATCTCCCTGCAATACTGCTATGCTGTAACACTATCTCGCGGAAAAATATGCAGCGCTGTTCGATTATCGTGCATCTCGCCTGCTCACACCATAAAGCCCAGGCCATATTGATGACGTTCAGGAACATACTGCGGTGTGTAACGTGCTACCCTCTCTCCCCACAGTAACTGGTGGCCACAATTACTTGCAGTGAAGCAGGATTCGTTGGAGAACACCACTTTGGTCCGCTGTTGGTGACTCCAACTTACAAGCACCCCCCCCCCCCCCTCCGTCCTACTACATCAACGAACTCTTTCTCGACGATGGCTTGCTTGAAATAAGATGCATTTGACAAGCTTCCGAGCATACAAACCAGCTTGATTTAATCGCAACGAAATGGCTCTTGCAGAGACACGTGTACCGGTAGCGTTTGCAAGTCTGCACCGATCTGCCTGGGAGTGAGATGTATGTTCCTTTTCACCACTAGGTTTACGTATCAATCCCCTTGCGTTGTGATAGTCCTTCAATGACCACCGGTATGCTTTCGCATAGCATTTAGATCTTCAGCGGCATTTTTTAAACGCGAGATGACACGGATATACCGGCCGGCCGAAGTAGCCGTGCGGTTCTGGCGCTGCAGTCTGGAACCGCGAGACCGCTACGGTCGCAGATTCGAATCCTGCCTCGGGCATGGATGTGTGTGATGTCCTTAGCTTAGTGAGGTTTAACTAGTTCTAAGTTCTAGGGGACTAATGACCTCAGAAGTTGAGTCCCATAGTGCTCAGAGCCATTTGAACCATTTTTGAACCATTTGAACACGGATATACCATTTACTAGGCCACAGAAGAGACACTTTGACCGGCTTCGAGCGGTCCAACTGCTCGTCCACGATCATAAGCACTCAAATGATGTTTTGCAGGTGTTGCCTTACCACTCGGAATACACGAAATGTCGCGCTAACCGGTTCCGCAACAACTTTTCGTTAAACGCCGTAATGCATGAGTGTCGAATGCATACAAAGCGTTCGTGCACAGGCTTCCTTACAGTGAACACGTCCCGTCCTTTTAGTGGGGGAGAGGGGAGGGAGGCGGGGCGTTCCGTAGCAAGTGTCAGTTATTCCTTAGCAACTGTCAAGTAGTGTAATTCCTGTCACTCTATTTTGATCAAGGCTTACAGGAGGTTTCTCCTACTTATCACACGAATGCCACAACTCAGTCGCGTTTTGACTAAAAAGAAAATCGGGGTTCAACAACAGCAATCCTTACCCTATTGTGCTAGAAACAAAAAAATTAGATGGAGAGCTTCGTATTAAACTGTTGGGACTTCGTATTTCGCAACCAACCTTATTGCGGTACTTGGCAAAGTGTAAGATTCTAAACACTTTCAGGATCTTTTTCTCATTAAGCGACCATGACACAACGTCAACTAGCCTAATACAAAACATAAAGCTGTCCCAGTCCGAAATTATCTCAGCAATTTAATATTGTTTCTGTTATATAGCTAGGGAAGGCCGAAACGCACGCTATAAGCTCACGCAGTGAGGTCTGAAACAGGATACGTAATGAATGCTGTAAAGAAAAGTACGTAGCTGCTGGAATACTTAACTTTAATCCATCATTTGTATACATCGTTCTTGATGAGACATGCTTCATACGATAACTATTAATTGCTATGGCGCCTTGCTAGGTCGTAGCCATTGACTTAGCTGAAGGCTGTTCTAACTATCTTCTCTGCAAATAAGCGAGGCTTCGTCAGTGTTGCATCGCTAGCTAAGTCGTCCGTACAACTGGGGCGAGTGCTAGTCCGTCTCTCGAGACCTGCCGTGTGGTGGCACTCGGTCTGCGATCACTGACAGTGGCGACACGCGCGTCCGACATGTACTAATGGACCGCGGCCGATTTAAAGCTACCACCTAGCAAGTGTGGTATCTGGCGGTGACACCACAGTTTCCAATATCGTTTTATTGATTGAGGTCTTTGCACTGTCATACAAAATTTTGTGTCCCTAGACGTAACTGCAGAGATTCGAAGAAAGCATTACCCTTACGCAGGCGAAGCAGCTGACAAATATTCAGATGAGCATAGAACGATGCAGACAACTTCTGAGAAAACAGTGTGTGAATATTCGAATGAAATACGTTATGTGTCTGCGGTAAACAACTTGATGTGGGCAGAGCGTTATAATTCTCTCGCCAACATCCAATCCTACAGTTAGTGACGACTGACAATCTGGAGCTTTTCAGATATATTTTCGTTTACTTCATTCTGTGTTAACTTTCACGTCCCAGTAGGGGTTTTCTTGTTTGTGTCTGCGCATTAAGCGAGGCGTGAAGCGGCAGTGTGCAATATGAGTCAGTGTCGGCTGTTTGCCAGCCAACTCCGTATGTCGGTACATGTAAACAGCGTTTCTCGTAGTGCACCTGAGTGTGAGTCACGCCTATTGCTATAAAGTGCGCTTTGTCGGCGCGGAATGCCTGCTGCGCGCTTCTGGTGTCAGAGCTTACTCAACGAGTCCATAAAATATTTAGTATTCAGCCTCGGAATAGAAGGATGCCCGGATGACAATTTAGCTTTCATAACGTCACCGTGATTATCATAGACAGTTTCACAAACTATTTGTCAGTACAAATAAATCCGTTGAGTTAAGGAATAATGGGTTTATTGTCTCACACTCCAGTCCAAGAAATAGCTTACGCTGGGGTCAGAGAATGCTCTTAGCTGTGCCTGTTAACTGTCTCAACTTCACTCAGGTACAACATTAAACGATCCAATCATTACAAAAAGTTTCAAGATATTGAAATGTATTAAGTGAATGTATTTATAAGTGATCATCTATTGTGGAAAAAACGACATTTTCGTTCCATAAAAACACGGGAGAACTGCCGGATATCAGTAACTTCCTGCCACGATATTTCGGCGCAGAGTCTTCTGGCCATCTTCAGGTGAATGCCACTGTAGTAGTACTGGCGAGTACGCGCTGAGCTCCGCTAGAGGGAGCTGTAGATAGCAAGAACTAGAGAAAGACATGTATTGCAGTACATACCGCAAATAATTGAGGACGTAAGTTGTAAGTGCTACTCTGAGATGAAGAGGTTGGCACAGGAGAAGAATTCGTGGCGGGCCGCAACATACCAGTCACAGAAGACCGACGACTCAAAAAACGACAAAGACCACTTGGCAACTTTTTTCTTTTATTTTTCAGGGTCATCAGTACACTGGTCTGATGCGGCACTCCCCAACTTCCCTTCCTATGCAACCCTCTTCATTTCGAAGTAGCATCTACACCCAACGACCTCAATTATTTGCTATATTCCAAATATTTCTACTCCTACAGTTTTTGCCATTTACTGTTCCCACTACTACAATGGACGTTGTTTCCTGGTGTCGTAACACGTGTCCCTTCTTCTAGTCAGTGTTAACAACACGATTTTCAGCCAACTCTGATACTGCGGAGAAACTATTCATTGGGTTTTCATTTCATTTCATTCCATTGAATTTTCAGCATCCTTCCGTAACACCACACCACAAACGCTTGACTCTCCGAAATTAATTCGCCGACTGCGAATTCCTTGATACGAATCCAGGTGAACCAAGGGGCTACCAACACTGTCTCCTTAACGACGCTCAGCGAACGTTGCTGCGTATGGAATTCAGCAGCAGCGTCTGGTTCATGCAATAGTGCCGACCGCTGTTCATCGGCGACGAAGGTTGGAATTTGCATGCCAATACTGCAACATGATGTGGTGACAGTTGGCCCTCTCAGATGGCTCACGTTTTGTGCCCCATCGTACAGATGGCTTTTTGCGTGTACATCCTGAAACATCTGAAAGTGACCACTCTTCAAAACTCGTGTAAATAGTCTAGGCCGGAGGGTATTCCCTGTGCGATCTCGTCATTGTGGAAGCCACCATAAATCAACACTAGTGTGCACGTATCTTTCGGGACCATGTCAACTCCTACATGCGTGGTTCGAAGAGCAACAGGACGAATTTACCGTACTCGCCTGGCCACCAAACTCCCCGAACTTAAGCCCAATCGAGAATCCATGGGACCACCGTGGTCGAGTTGTTAAACCCATGGATCTTCGACCGAGAAACCTAAAGGCGTTGGTCACGGCACTGGAGTCTGCATGGCGCCACATCCCTGTCTGTACGTTTCAGAACATCACTGACTCTCTTCCTGCACGTCTCGCAGCGGTCCACGCTGCAGAAGACGGTTATTCAGGCGTTTGACAGGTGGTCACGTTAATGTGACTGGACAGTGTCGTTGATCTCTTTTATCAGCGAAGGCTCGCTTTTCTTCTGTCAGTCGGCTTCTTATGTCCTTCTTGTTCGTCCACCACGTGTTAGTTTGTTTCCAAAGTAGCAGAATTCCTTCCGTTTCTCTAATGTGTGAGCCCAAGATCGATATTAAGTTCATGGTCAGTCACTTCCTTCGTTCGGCTTACGCTCAGTCTACGAGTACATTCTGTTAGGTAGACTGTTCACTCCATTCGACAGATCCTGTAACTCTTCCACCAATTCACTGAGAATAGGAATGTCATCAGCGAATCGTGGCATTGACATCCTTTTACCCTGACGTGTAAGTTTGTTTCCAAAGTAGCAGAATTCCTTACGTTTCTCTAATGTGTGAGCCCAAGTTCGATGTTAAGTTCATGGTCAGTCACTTCCTTCGTTCGGCTTACGCTCAGTCTACGAGTACATTCTGTTAGGTAGACTGTTCATTCCATTCGACAGATCCTGTAACTCTTCCACCAATTCACTGAGAATAGGAATGTCATCAGCGAATCGTGGCATTGACATCCTTTTACCCTGACGTGTTAGTTTGTTTCCAAAGTAGCAGAATTCCTTACGTTTCTCTAATGTGTGAGCCCAAGTTCGATGTTAAGTTCATGGTCAGTCACTTCCTTCGTTCGGCTTACGCTCAGTCTACGAGTACATTCTGTTAGGTAGACTGTTCACTCCATTCGACAGATCCTGTAACTCTTCCACCAATTCACTGAGAATAGGAATGTCATCAGCGAATCGTGGCATTGACATCCTTTTACCCTGACGTGTAAGTTTGTTTCCAAAGTAGCAGAATTCCTTACGTTTCTCTAATGTGTGAGCCCAAGTTCGATGTTAAGTTCATGGTCAGTCACTTCCTTCGTTCGGCTTACGCTCAGTCTACGAGTACATTCTGTTAGGTAGACTGTTCACTCCATTCGACAGATCCTGTAACTCTTCCACCAATTCACTGAGAATAGGAATGTCATCAGCGAATCGTGGCATTGACATCCTTTTACCCTGACGTGTTAGTTTGTTTCCAAAGTAGCAGAATTCCTTACGTTTCTCTAATGTGTGAGCCCAAGTTCGATGTTAAGTTCATGGTCAGTCACTTCCTTCGTTCGGCTTACGCTCAGTCTACGAGTACATTCTGTTAGGTAGACTGTTCACTCCATTCGACAGATCCTGTAACTCTTCCACCAATTCACTGAGAATAGGAATGTCATCAGCGAATCGTGGCATTGACATCCTTTTACCCTGACGTGTAAGTTTGTTTCCAAAGTAGCAGAATTCCTTACGTTTCTCTAATGTGTGAGCCCAAGTTCGATGTTAAGTTCATGGTCAGTCACTTCCTTCGTTCGGCTTACGCTCAGTCTACGAGTACATTCTGTTAGGTAGACTGTTCACTCCATTCGACAGATCCTGTAACTCTCCCACCAATTCACTGAGAATAGGAATGTCATCAGCGAATCGTGGCATTGACATCCTTTTACCCTGACGTGTAAGTTTGTTTCCAAAGTAGCAGAATTCCTTACGTTTCTCTAATGTGTGAGCCCAAGTTCGATGTTAAGTTCATGGTCAGTCACTTCCTTCGTTCGGCTTAC
The DNA here is from genome assembly GCF_021461395.2 of Schistocerca americana. Taxonomy (NCBI): domain Eukaryota; kingdom Metazoa; phylum Arthropoda; class Insecta; order Orthoptera; family Acrididae; genus Schistocerca; species Schistocerca americana. Next base: position 659,801,230 of record NC_060119.1, on the reverse strand, counting down.
GCTCAGTCTACGAGTACATTCTGTTAGGTAGACTGTTCACTCCATTCGACAGATCCTGTAACTCTCCCACCAATTCACTGAGAATAGGAATGTCATCAGCGAATCGTGGCATTGACATCCTTTTACCCTGACGTGTAAGTTTGTTTCCAAAGTAGCAGAATTCCTTACGTTTCTCTAATGTGTGAGCCCAAGTTCGATGTTAAGTTCATGGTCAGTCACTTCCTTCGTTCGGCTTACGCTCAGTCTACGAGTACATTCTGTTAGGTAGACTGTTCACTCCATTCGACAGATCCTGTAACTCTTCCACCAATTCACTGAGAATAGGAATGTCATCAGCGAATCGTGGCATTGACATCCTTTTACCCTGACGTGTTAGTTTGTTTCCAAAGTAGCAGAATTCCTTACGTTTCTCTAATGTGTGAGCCCAAGTTCGATGTTAAGTTCATGGTCAGTCACTTCCTTCGTTCGGCTTACGCTCAGTCTACGAGTACATTCTGTTAGGTAGACTGTTCACTCCATTCGACAGATCCTGTAACTCTTCCACCAATTCACTGAGAATAGGAATGTCATCAGCGAATCGTGGCATTGACATCCTTTTACCCTGACGTGTAAGTTTGTTTCCAAAGTAGCAGAATTCCTTACGTTTCTCTAATGTGTGAGCCCAAGTTCGATGTTAAGTTCATGGTCAGTCACTTCCTTCGTTCGGCTTACGCTCAGTCTACGAGTACATTCTGTTAGGTAGACTGTTCACTCCATTCGACAGATCCTGTAACTCTTCCACCAATTCACTGAGAATAGGAATGTCATCAGCGAATCGTGGCATTGACATCCTTTTACCCTGACGTGTAAGTTTGTTTCCAAAGTAGCAGAATTCCTTACGTTTCTCTAATGTGTGAGCCCAAGTTCGATGTTAAGTTCATGGTCAGTCACTTCCTTCGTTCGGCTTACGCTCAGTCTACGAGTACATTCTGTTAGGTAGACTGTTCACTCCATTCGACAGATCCTGTAACTCTTCCACCAATTCACTGAGAATAGGAATGTCATCAGCGAATCGTGGCATTGACATCCTTTTACCCTGACGTGTAAGTTTGTTTCCAAAGTAGCAGAATTCCTTACGTTTCTCTAATGTGTGAGCCCAAGTTCGATGTTAAGTTCATGGTCAGTCACTTCCTTCGTTCGGCTTACGCTCAGTCTACGAGTACATTCTGTTAGGTAGACTGTTCACTCCATTCGACAGATCCTGTAACTCTCCCACCAATTCACTGAGAATAGGAATGTCATCAGCGAATCGTGGCATTGACATCCTTTTACCCTGACGTGTAAGTTTGTTTCCAAAGTAGCAGAATTCCTTACGTTTCTCTAATGTGTGAGCCCAAGTTCGATGTTAAGTTCATGGTCAGTCACTTCCTTCGTTCGGCTTACGCTCAGTCTACGAGTACATTCTGTTAGGTAGACTGTTCACTCCATTCGACAGATCCTGTAACTCTCCCACCAATTCACTGAGAATAGGAATGTCATCAGCGAATCGTGGCATTGACATCCTTTTACCCTGACGTGTAAGTTTGTTTCCAAAGTAGCAGAATTCCTTACGTTTCTCTAATGTGTGAGCCCAAGTTCGATGTTAAGTTCATGGTCAGTCACTTCCTTCGTTCGGCTTACGCTCAGTCTACGAGTACATTCTGTTAGGTAGACTGTTCACTCCATTCGACAGATCCTGTAACTCTTCCACCAATTCACTGAGAATAGGAATGTCATCAGCGAATCGTGGCATTGACATCCTTTTACCCTGACGTGTTAGTTTGTTTCCAAAGTAGCAGAATTCCTTACGTTCCTCTAATGTGTGAGCCCAAGTTCGATGTTAAGTTCATGGTCAGTCACTTCCTTCGTTCGGCTTACGCTCAGTCTACGAGTACATTCTGTTAGGTAGACTGTTCACTCCATTCGACAGATCCTGTAACTCTTCCACCAATTCACTGAGAATAGGAATGTCATCAGCGAATCGTGGCATTGACATCCTTTTACCCTGACGTGTAAGTTTGTTTCCAAAGTAGCAGAATTCCTTACGTTTCTCTAATGTGTGAGCCCAAGTTCGATGTTAAGTTCATGGTCAGTCACTTCCTTCGTTCGGCTTACGCTCAGTCTACGAGTACATTCTGTTAGGTAGACTGTTCACTCCATTCGACAGATCCTGTAACTCTTCCACCAATTCACTGAGAATAGGAATGTCATCAGCGAATCGTGGCATTGACATCCTTTTACCCTGACGTGTAAGTTTGTTTCCAAAGTAGCAGAATTCCTTACGTTTCTCTAATGTGTGAGCCCAAGTTCGATGTTAAGTTCATGGTCAGTCACTTCCTTCGTTCGGCTTACGCTCAGTCTACGAGTACATTCTGTTAGGTAGACTGTTCACTCCATTCGACAGATCCTGTAACTCTTCCACCAATTCACTGAGAATAGGAATGTCATCAACGAATCGTGGCATTGACATCCTTTTACCCTGACGTGTAAGTTTGTTTCCAAAGTAGCAGAATTCCTTACGTTTCTCTAATGTGTGAGCCCAAGTTCGATGTTAAGTTCATGGTCAGTCACTTCCTTCGTTCGGCTTACGCTCAGTCTACGAGTACATTCTGTTAGGTAGACTGTTCACTCCATTCGACAGATCCTGTAACTCTTCCACCAATTCACTGAGAATAGGAATGTCATCAGCGAATCGTGGCATTGACATCCTTTTACCCTGACGTGTTAGTTTGTTTCCAAAGTAGCAGAATTCCTTACGTTTCTCTAATGTGTGAGCCCAAGTTCGATGTTAAGTTCATGGTCAGTCACTTCCTTCGTTCGGCTTACGCTCAGTCTACGAGTACATTCTGTTAGGTAGACTGTTCACTCCATTCGACAGATCCTGTAACTCTTCCACCAATTCACTGAGAATAGGAATGTCATCAGCGAATCGTGGCATTGACATCCTTTTACCCTGACGTGTTAGTTTGTTTCCAAAGTAGCAGAATTCCTTACGTTTCTCTAATGTGTGAGCCCAAGTTCGATGTTAAGTTCATGGTCAGTCACTTCCTTCGTTCGGCTTACGCTCAGTCTACGAGTACATTCTGTTAGGTAGACTGTTCACTCCATTCGACAGATCCTGTAACTCTTCCACCAATTCACTGAGAATAGGAATGTCATCAGCGAATCGTGGCATTGACATCCTTTTACCCTGACGTGTAAGTTTGTTTCCAAAGTAGCAGAATTCCTTACGTTTCTCTAATGTGTGAGCCCAAGTTCGATGTTAAGTTCATGGTCAGTCACTTCCTTCGTTCGGCTTACGCTCAGTCTACGAGTACATTCTGTTAGGTAGACTGTTCACTCCATTCGACAGATCCTGTAACTCTTCCACCAATTCACTGAGAATAGGAATGTCATCAGCGAATCGTGGCATTGACATCCTTTTACCCTGACGTGTAAGTTTGTTTCCAAAGTAGCAGAATTCCTTACGTTTCTCTAATGTGTGAGCCCAAGTTCGATGTTAAGTTCATGGTCAGTCACTTCCTTCGTTCGGCTTACGCTCAGTCTACGAGTACATTCTGTTAGGTAGACTGTTCACTCCATTCGACAGATCCTGTAACTCTTCCACCAATTCACTGAGAATAGGAATGTCATCAGCGAATCGTGGCATTGACATCCTTTTACCCTGACGTGTTAGTTTGTTTCCAAAGTAGCAGAATTCCTTACGTTTCTCTAATGTGTGAGCCCAAGTTCGATGTTAAGTTCATGGTCAGTCACTTCCTTCGTTCGGCTTACGCTCAGTCTACGAGTACATTCTGTTAGGTAGACTGTTCACTCCATTCGACAGATCCTGTAACTCTTCCACCAATTCACTGAGAATAGGAATGTCATCAGCGAATCGTGGCATTGACATCCTTTTACCCTGACGTGTAAGTTTGTTTCCAAAGTAGCAGAATTCCTTACGTTTCTCTAATGTGTGAGCCCAAGTTCGATGTTAAGTTCATGGTCAGTCACTTCCTTCGTTCGGCTTACGCTCAGTCTACGAGTACATTCTGTTAGGTAGACTGTTCATTCCATTCGACAGATCCTGTAACTCTTCCACCAATTCACTGAGAATAGGAATGTCATCAGCGAATCGTGGCATTGACATCCTTTTACCCTGACGTGTTAGTTTGTTTCCAAAGTAGCAGAATTCCTTACGTTCCTCTAATGTGTGAGCCCAAGTTCGATGTTAAGTTCATGGTCAGTCACTTCCTTCGTTCGGCTTACGCTCAGTCTACGAGTACATTCTGTTAGGTAGACTGTTCACTCCATTCGACAGATCCTGTAACTCTTCCACCAATTCACTGAGAATAGGAATGTCATCAGCGAATCGTGGCATTGACATCCTTTTACCCTGACGTGTAAGTTTGTTTCCAAAGTAGCAGAATTCCTTACGTTTCTCTAATGTGTGAGCCCAAGTTCGATGTTAAGTTCATGGTCAGTCACTTCCTTCGTTCGGCTTACGCTCAGTCTACGAGTACATTCTGTTAGGTAGACTGTTCACTCCATTCGACAGATCCTGTAACTCTTCCACCAATTCACTGAGAATAGGAATGTCATCAGCGAATCGTGGCATTGACATCCTTTTACCCTGACGTGTAAGTTTGTTTCCAAAGTAGCAGAATTCCTTACGTTTCTCTAATGTGTGAGCCCAAGTTCGATGTTAAGTTCATGGTCAGTCACTTCCTTCGTTCGGCTTACGCTCAGTCTACGAGTACATTCTGTTAGGTAGACTGTTCACTCCATTCGACAGATCCTGTAACTCTTCCACCAATTCACTGAGAATAGGAATGTCATCAGCGAATCGTGGCATTGACATCCTTTTACCCTGACGTGTAAGTTTGTTTCCAAAGTAGCAGAATTCCTTACGTTTCTCTAATGTGTGAGCCCAAGTTCGATGTTAAGTTCATGGTCAGTCACTTCCTTCGTTCGGCTTACGCTCAGTCTACGAGTACATTCTGTTAGGTAGACTGTTCACTCCATTCGACAGATCCTGTAACTCTTCCACCAATTCACTGAGAATAGGAATGTCATCAGCGAATCGTGGCATTGACATCCTTTTACCCTGACGTGTTAGTTTGTTTCCAAAGTAGCAGAATTCCTTACGTTTCTCTAATGTGTGAGCCCAAGTTCGATGTTAAGTTCATGGTCAGTCACTTCCTTCGTTCGGCTTACGCTCAGTCTACGAGTACATTCTGTTAGGTAGACTGTTCACTCCATTCGACAGATCCTGTAACTCTTCCACCAATTCACTGAGAATAGGAATGTCATCAGCGAATCGTGGCATTGACATCCTTTTACCCTGACGTGTTAGTTTGTTTCCAAAGTAGCAGAATTCCTTACGTTTCTCTAATGTGTGAGCCCAAGTTCGATGTTAAGTTCATGGTCAGTCACTTCCTTCGTTCGGCTTACGCTCAGTCTACGAGTACATTCTGTTAGGTAGACTGTTCACTCCATTCGACAGATCCTGTAACTCTTCCACCAATTCACTGAGAATAGGAATGTCATCAGCGAATCGTGGCATTGACATCCTTTTACCCTGACGTGTAAGTTTGTTTCCAAAGTAGCAGAATTCCTTACGTTTCTCTAATGTGTGAGCCCAAGTTCGATGTTAAGTTCATGGTCAGTCACTTCCTTCGTTCGGCTTACGCTCAGTCTACGAGTACATTCTGTTAGGTAGACTGTTCACTCCATTCGACAGATCCTGTAACTCTTCCACCAATTCACTGAGAATAGGAATGTCATCAGCGAATCGTGGCATTGACATCCTTTTACCCTGACGTGTAAGTTTGTTTCCAAAGTAGCAGAATTCCTTACGTTTCTCTAATGTGTGAGCCCAAGTTCGATGTTAAGTTCATGGTCAGTCACTTCCTTCGTTCGGCTTACGCTCAGTCTACGAGTACATTCTGTTAGGTAGACTGTTCACTCCATTCGACAGATCCTGTAACTCTTCCACCAATTCACTGAGAATAGGAATGTCATCAGCGAATCGTGGCATTGACATCCTTTTACCCTGACGTGTTAGTTTGTTTCCAAAGTAGCAGAATTCCTTACGTTTCTCTAATGTGTGAGCCCAAGTTCGATGTTAAGTTCATGGTCAGTCACTTCCTTCGTTCGGCTTACGCTCAGTCTACGAGTACATTCTGTTAGGTAGACTGTTCACTCCATTCGACAGATCCTGTAACTCTTCCACCAATTCACTGAGAATAGGAATGTCATCAGCGAATCGTGGCATTGACATCCTTTTACCCTGACGTGTAAGTTTGTTTCCAAAGTAGCAGAATTCCTTACGTTTCTCTAATGTGTGAGCCCAAGTTCGATGTTAAATTCATGGTCAGTCACTTCCTTCGTTCGGCTTACGCTCAGTCTACGAGTACATTCTGTTAGGTAGACTGTTCACTCCATTCGACAGATCCTGTAACTCTTCCACCAATTCACTGAGAATAGGAATGTCATCAGCGAATCGTGGCATTGACATCCTTTTACCCTGACGTGTTAGTTTGTTTCCAAAGTAGCAGAATTCCTTACGTTTCTCTAATGTGTGAGCCCAAGTTCGATGTTAAGTTCATGGTCAGTCACTTCCTTCGTTCGGCTTACGCTCAGTCTACGAGTACATTCTGTTAGGTAGACTGTTCACTCCATTCGACAGATCCTGTAACTCTTCCACCAATTCACTGAGAATAGGAATGTCATCAGCGAATCGTGGCATTGACATCCTTTTACCCTGACGTGTAAGTTTGTTTCCAAAGTAGCAGAATTCCTTACGTTTCTCTAATGTGTGAGCCCAAGTTCGATGTTAAGTTCATGGTCAGTCACTTCCTTCGTTCGGCTTACGCTCAGTCTACGAGTACATTCTGTTAGGTAGACTGTTCATTCCATTCGACAGATCCTGTAACTCTTCCACCAATTCACTGAGAATAGGAATGTCATCAGCGAATCGTGGCATTGACATCCTTTTACCCTGACGTGTAAGTTTGTTTCCAAAGTAGCAGAATTCCTTACGTTTCTCTAATGTGTGAGCCCAAGTTCGATGTTAAGTTCATGGTCAGTCACTTCCTTCGTTCGGCTTACGCTCAGTCTACGAGTACATTCTGTTAGGTAGACTGTTCACTCCATTCGACAGATCCTGTAACTCTTCCACCAATTCACTGAGAATAGGAATGTCATCAGCGAATCGTGGCATTGACATCCTTTCACCCTGACGTGTAAGTTTGTTTCCAAAGTAGCAGAATTCCTTACGTTTCTCTAATGTGTGAGCCCAAGTTCGATGTTAAGTTCATGGTCAGTCACTTCCTTCGTTCGGCTTACGCTCAGTCTACGAGTACATTCTGTTAGGTAGACTGTTCACTCCATTCGACAGATCCTGTAACTCTTCCACCAATTCACTGAGAATAGGAATGTCATCAGCGAATCGTGGCATTGACATCCTTTTACCCTGACGTGTTAGTTTGTTTCCAAAGTAGCAGAATTCCTTACGTTTCTCTAATGTGTGAGCCCAAGTTCGATGTTAAGTTCATGGTCAGTCACTTCCTTCGTTCGGCTTACGCTCAGTCTACGAGTACATTCTGTTAGGTAGACTGTTCACTCCATTCGACAGATCCTGTAACTCTTCCACCAATTCACTGAGAATAGGAATGTCATCAGCGAATCGTGGCATTGACATCCTTTTACCCTGACGTGTTAGTTTGTTTCCAAAGTAGCAGAATTCCTTACGTTTCTCTAATGTGTGAGCCCAAGTTCGATGTTAAGTTCATGGTCAGTCACTTCCTTCGTTCGGCTTACGCTCAGTCTACGAGTACATTCTGTTAGGTAGACTGTTCACTCCATTCGACAGATCCTGTAACTCTTCCACCAATTCACTGAGAATAGGAATGTCATCAGCGAATCGTGGCATTGACATCCTTTTACCCTGACGTGTAAGTTTGTTTCCAAAGTAGCAGAATTCCTTACGTTTCTCTAATGTGTGAGCCCAAGTTCGATGTTAAGTTCATGGTCAGTCACTTCCTTCGTTCGGCTTACGCTCAGTCTACGAGTACATTCTGTTAGGTAGACTGTTCACTCCATTCGACAGATCCTGTAACTCTTCCACCAATTCACTGAGAATAGGAATGTCATCAGCGAATCGTGGCATTGACATCCTTTTACCCTGACGTGTTAGTTTGTTTCCAAAGTAGCAGAATTCCTTACGTTTCTCTAATGTGTGAGCCCAAGTTCGATGTTAAGTTCATGGTCAGTCACTTCCTTCGTTCGGCTTACGCTCAGTCTACGAGTACATTCTGTTAGGTAGACTGTTCACTCCATTCGACAGATCCTGTAACTCTTCCACCAATTCACTGAGAATAGGAATGTCATCAGCGAATCGTGGCATTGACATCCTTTTACCCTGACGTGTAAGTTTGTTTCCAAAGTAGCAGAATTCCTTACGTTTCTCTAATGTGTGAGCCCAAGTTCGATGTTAAGTTCATGGTCAGTCACTTCCTTCGTTCGGCTTACGCTCAGTCTACGAGTACATTCTGTTAGGTAGACTGTTCATTCCATTCGACAGATCCTGTAACTCTTCCACCAATTCACTGAGAATAGGAATGTCATCAGCGAATCGTGGCATTGACATCCTTTTACCCTGACGTGTAAGTTTGTTTCCAAAGTAGCAGAATTCCTTACGTTTCTCTAATGTGTGAGCCCAAGTTCGATGTTAAGTTCATGGTCAGTCACTTCCTTCGTTCGGCTTACGCTCAGTCTACGAGTACATTCTGTTAGGTAGACTGTTCACTCCATTCGACAGATCCTGTAACTCTTCCACCAATTCACTGAGAATAGGAATGTCATCAGCGAATCGTGGCATTGACATCCTTTTACCCTGACGTGTAAGTTTGTTTCCAAAGTAGCAGAATTCCTTACGTTTCTCTAATGTGTGAGCCCAAGTTCGATGTTAAGTTCATGGTCAGTCACTTCCTTCGTTCGGCTTACGCTCAGTCTACGAGTACATTCTGTTAGGTAGACTGTTCACTCCATTCGACAGATCCTGTAACTCTTCCACCAATTCACTGAGAATAGGAATGTCATCAGCGAATCGTGGCATTGACATCCTTTTACCCTGACGTGTAAGTTTGTTTCCAAAGTAGCAGAATTCCTTACGTTTCTCTAATGTGTGAGCCCAAGTTCGATGTTAAGTTAATGGTCAGTCACTTCCTTCGTTCGGCTTACGCTCAGTCTACGAGTACATTCTGTTAGGTAGACTGTTCACTCCATTCGACAGATCCTGTAACTCTTCCACCAATTCACTGAGAATAGGAATGTCATCAGCGAATCGTGGCATTGACATCCTTTTACCCTGACGTGTAAGTTTGTTTCCAAAGTAGCAGAATTCCTTACGTTTCTCTAATGTGTGAGCCCAAGTTCGATGTTAAGTTCATGGTCAGTCACTTCCTTCGTTCGGCTTACGCTCAGTCTACGAGTACATTCTGTTAGGTAGACTGTTCATTCCATTCGACAGATCCTGTAACTCTTCCACCAATTCACTGAGAATAGGAATGTCATCAGCGAATCGTGGCATTGACATCCTTTTACCCTGACGTGTAAGTTTGTTTCCAAAGTAGCAGAATTCCTTACGTTTCTCTAATGTGTGAGCCCAAGTTCGATGTTAAGTTCATGGTCAGTCACTTCCTTCGTTCGGCTTACGCTCAGTCTACGAGTACATTCTGTTAGGTAGACTGTTCACTCCATTCGACAGATCCTGTAACTCTTCCACCAATTCACTGAGAATAGGAATGTCATCAGCGAATCGTGGCATTGACATCCTTTTACCCTGACGTGTAAGTTTGTTTCCAAAGTAGCAGAATTCCTTACGTTTCTCTAATGTGTGAGCCCTAGTTCGATGTTATGTTCATGGTCAGTCACTTCCTTCGTTCGGCTTACGCTCAGTCTACGAGTACATTCTGTTAGGTAGACTGTTCATTCCATTCGACAGATCCTGTAACTCTTCCACCAATTCACTGAGAATAGGAATGTCATCAGCGAATCGTGGCATTGACATCCTTTTACCCTGACGTGTAAGTTTGTTTCCAAAGTAGCAGAATTCCTTACGTTTCTCTAATGTGTGAGCCCAAGTTCGATGTTAAGTTCATGGTCAGTCACTTCCTTCGTTCGGCTTACGCTCAGTCTACGAGTACATTCTGTTAGGTAGACTGTTCACTCCATTCGACAGATCCTGTAACTCTTCCACCAATTCACTGAGAATAGGAATGTCATCAGCGAATCGTGGCATTGACATCCTTTTACCCTGACGTGTAAGTTTGTTTCCAAAGTAGCAGAATTCCTTACGTTTCTCTAATGTGTGAGCCCAAGTTCGATGTTAAGTTCATGGTCAGTCACTTCCTTCGTTCGGCTTACGCTCAGTCTACGAGTACATTCTGTTAGGTAGACTGTTCACTCCATTCGACAGATCCTGTAACTCTTCCACCAATTCACTGAGAATAGGAATGTCATCAGCGAATCGTGGCATTGACATCCTTTTACCCTGACGTGTAAGTTTGTTTCCAAAGTAGCAGAATTCCTTACGTTTCTCTAATGTGTGAGCCCAAGTTCGATGTTAAGTTCATGGTCAGTCACTTCCTTCGTTCGGCTTACGCTCAGTCTACGAGTACATTCTGTTAGGTAGACTGTTCACTCCATTCGACAGATCCTGTAACTCTTCCACCAATTCACTGAGAATAGGAATGTCATCAGCGAATCGTGGCATTGACATCCTTTTACCCTGACGTGTAAGTTTGTTTCCAAAGTAGCAGAATTCCTTACGTTTCTCTAATGTGTGAGCCCAAGTTCGATGTTAAGTTCATGGTCAGTCACTTCCTTCGTTCGGCTTACGCTCAGTCTACGAGTACATTCTGTTAGGTAGACTGTTCACTCCATTCGACAGATCCTGTAACTCTTCCACCAATTCACTGAGAATAGGAATGTCATCAGCGAATCGTGGCATTGACATCCTTTTACCCTGACGTGTAAGTTTGTTTCCAAAGTAGCAGAATTCCTTACGTTTCTCTAATGTGTGAGCCCAAGTTCGATGTTAAGTTCATGGTCAGTCACTTCCTTCGTTCGGCTTACGCTCAGTCTACGAGTACATTCTGTTAGGTAGACTGTTCACTCCATTCGACAGATCCTGTAACTCTTCCACCAATTCACTGAGAATAGGAATGTCATCAGCGAATCGTGGCATTGACATCCTTTTACCCTGACGTGTAAGTTTGTTTCCAAAGTAGCAGAATTCCTTACGTTTCTCTAATGTGTGAGCCCAAGTTCGATGTTAAGTTCATGGTCAGTCACTTCCTTCGTTCGGCTTACGCTCAGTCTACGAGTACATTCTGTTAGGTAGACTGTTCACTCCATTCGACAGATCCTGTAACTCTTCCACCAATTCACTGAGAATAGGAATGTCATCAGCGAATCGTGGCATTGACATCCTTTTACCCTGACGTGTTAGTTTGTTTCCAAAGTAGCAGAATTCCTTACGTTTCTCTAATGTGTGAGCCCAAGTTCGATGTTAAGTTCATGGTCAGTCACTTCCTTCGTTCGGCTTACGCTCAGTCTACGAGTACATTCTGTTAGGTAGACTGTTCACTCCATTCGACAGATCCTGTAACTCTTCCACCAATTCACTGAGAATAGGAATGTCATCAGCGAATCGTGGCATTGACATCCTTTTACCCTGACGTGTAAGTTTGTTTCCAAAGTAGCAGAATTCCTTACGTTTCTCTAATGTGTGAGCCCAAGTTCGATGTTAAGTTCATGGTCAGTCACTTCCTTCGTTCGGCTTACGCTCAGTCTACGAGTACATTCTGTTAGGTAGACTGTTCACTCCATTCGACAGATCCTGTAACTCTTCCACCAATTCACTGAGAATAGGAATGTCATCAGCGAATCGTGGCATTGACATCCTTTTACCCTGACGTGTTAGTTTGTTTCCAAAGTAGCAGAATTCCTTACGTTTCTCTAATGTGTGAGCCCAAGTTCGATGTTAAGTTCATGGTCAGTCACTTCCTTCGTTCGGCTTACGCTCAGTCTACGAGTACATTCTGTTAGGTAGACTGTTCACTCCATTCGACAGATCCTGTAACTCTTCCACCAATTCACTGAGAATAGGAATGTCATCAGCGAATCGTGGCATTGACATCCTTTTACCCTGACGTGTAAGTTTGTTTCCAAAGTAGCAGAATTCCTTACGTTTCTCTAATGTGTGAGCCCAAGTTCGATGTTAAGTTCATGGTCAGTCACTTCCTTCGTTCGGCTTACGCTCAGTCTACGAGTACATTCTGTTAGGTAGACTGTTCATTCCATTCGACAGATCCTGTAACTCTTCCACCAATTCACTGAGAATAGGAATGTCATCAGCGAATCGTGGCATTGACATCCTTTTACCCTGACGTGTAAGTTTGTTTCCAAAGTAGCAGAATTCCTTACGTTTCTCTAATGTGTGAGCCCAAGTTCGATGTTAAGTTCATGGTCAGTCACTTCCTTCGTTCGGCTTACGCTCAGTCTACGAGTACATTCTGTTAGGTAGACTGTTCACTCCATTCGACAGATCCTGTAACTCTTCCACCAATTCACTGAGAATAGGAATGTCATCAGCGAATCGTGGCATTGACATCCTTTTACCCTGACGTGTAAGTTTGTTTCCAAAGTAGCAGAATTCCTTACGTTTCTCTAATGTGTGAGCCCAAGTTCGATGTTAAGTTCATGGTCAGTCACTTCCTTCGTTCGGCTTACGCTCAGTCTACGAGTACATTCTGTTAGGTAGACTGTTCATTCCATTCGACAGATCCTGTAACTCTTCCACCAATTCACTGAGAATAGGAATGTCATCAGCGAATCGTGGCATTGACATCCTTTTACCCTGACGTGTAAGTTTGTTTCCAAAGTAGCAGAATTCCTTACGTTTCTCTAATGTGTGAGCCCAAGTTCGATGTTAAGTTCATGGTCAGTCACTTCCTTCGTTCGGCTTACGCTCAGTCTACGAGTACATTCTGTTAGGTAGACTGTTCACTCCATTCGACATATCCTGTAACTCTTCCACCAATTCACTGAGAATAGGAATGTCATCAGCGAATCGTGGCATTGACATCCTTTTACCCTGACGTGTAAGTTTGTTTCCAAAGTAGCAGAATTCCTTACGTTTCTCTAATGTGTGAGCCCAAGTTCGATGTTAAGTTCATGGTCAGTCACTTCCTTCGTTCGGCTTACGCTCAGTCTACGAGTACATTCTGTTAGGTAGACTGTTCATTCCATTCGACAGATCCTGTAACTCTTCCACCAATTCACTGAGAATAGGAATGTCATCAGCGAATCGTGGCATTGACATCCTTTTACCCTGACGTGTAAGTTTGTTTCCAAAGTAGCAGAATTCCTTACGTTTCTCTAATGTGTGAGCCCAA